>NC_090784.1:9477500-9757500 GCF_040054535.1 Antennarius striatus | reverse complement strand
ATCTTTTGTGGAGATGTGAGCTCCATGCCTGCAAAATAATGTGACCAAGGAGCATTTCTATTTCATATTTTCTGTGCTTTTGATCACTGTTAAACAACCCAGCCTTTCAGGTACTACATCTCCTATTGTTATTATCTACCATATCTTCCGCTTCCACCGCCCCCTGTTGTGGCCGTTGCCACTACTTCACCAACTTCCCTAAACCTGGCAGCAGGTCACAAGCAGTTAGAAGAAGTTGCAGAGAGGTCACTGTGCCAAACAGACTAGACATTATTTCTTTGGGATTTTTTTTTCTAAACAAACACTGAAGAAAGCAAGGATTATCTCTTCATGTGATGTCCATGCACCTCACTTCCTCTTTTCCGTCAACATCAGTGCTGATAGCAGAAGTGTGAATGGATGAGTGTGTATGCATGTGGCACAGTTGTGGTGAATTCATTGGCCTAATGTAAATTTGTGTGTGTAGTGTTGAGTGATTAATGCAGACATGACAGACAGAGAGACACAGCTGTGGTGTTATTGTCCTACCTTCATCCTTTAATTCTGTTTTATCTTGTAGCTGAATGACTCATTTTTATTCCAACAAACCTGATGTAATCTAAATTCATGTAATAACAGAATACTTAATTGTAAATAATTATAGACACAAAGAAATCTCCTCTAAATTGTTTGTATATCCACGTCTGTTTTGACACTTAAGTTGCCACGCTGTATGCAGCAGTCAGTGGTAAAGGCATGGTACTCAGATCCTTCACTCAAGTCAAAGTAGTCGTGGTAAAGTGTCACAATGCCATGGTACAAACATATAATGAAAAACTATAAAGGTAAAATCTTAGAGCTCAAATTTTAGCTGAAGTCAAAGTAGAAATCTGAGTCGATAGGTGGTCCAATTAATAATACAGAGTCAGTAGTGTTATCATCAGTAGTAAAGCGTTATTTATTATACATCAACTCATTAGAGTGGTAATGTTTACATGCTCATGTAGCATTTTTCTAATTTAATTTTCTCTGTGGCCATGAGATGATTAATGACAGTAGAAAAATACAGTTTGAATAAAGTTTCATGTCTTTATTTGGTCATCACATTTTTTGACATAAAATATTAATCTGTAAAGTAATTAACATTTTTTTGATTTTCTCTAATTCACAGATTGACTTTACCTGTACTGATTTATCAATCATCTGTGGGGTTAAAAAGATCCAAAAATAGAGTAATGTTTTCAAATACCCTTTATGTTTTTCCATACCCTTTTTATGCTGTTTCATCAGCCAAACTGGCAAATATTTGGAAACCCAGTATCAATGAATGTTTGCCATTTTTGACCCAAAGCACTTCTTGTTTGGGTTGATGGGAGTTTATGGAGTAAACATTGCATCAAAGACTGAGTAGACTGATTCAGTGTATGCCATAGTAACTCTCTCTCTTTATGAGGAATAAAGGCATTCCTCATGCACATGATCACACACACACACACACACACACACACACACACACACACACACACACACACACACACACACACACACACACACACACACACACACACACACACACAGACGCGCACAGACACACAATTCATAGAGCTGGAATCTCCCCTTAGACCACCTGTGTTCTACGGTTAACTGAAGCCATGTGCCTGGTGGGTAAGTTAGTGTTGTGTAGTTAGATCTTGATGTATCACGCTCTGCTATAATGAATTCAAAACTGATCCCAGACTCTTCAAACAGTGATTTTCTTCTTGACATGCACATTCATTATAACTCTGTGCGTCAACCCTCTTCACTGTTTGTCAGGTAAATACTGTGGAGAATTTGTATAATAATTTTAACATTTTAATCGTCTCTAAATATAATTATCTGGTACAGTTGTATTCTGCTTACAGGTGACTTTTTTATCCTAAAACCTGAATCTTTTTTATTATTATTATTCTCTAACTTGTGAATGTACTTTTTCTGTCATTGCAAATGTACTTCCCTCATAATACCATGTGTTGTTTTTGTTGCTCATGGTTAAGCTGCCTGACTTGTCTTTTTTGCACTGTAACTACTGTGTCATCAGTGGAATGCATCTGATAAAGAGTGTCATGTTGACATCAGCCTGCCTTTGCTCTCAGGCAGCTCTCATCAGTTACAGTCATTTACATAGCAGTTGCTCTGCTTTGCGTTGTAAAGTAGAGCGTTGCCGTTGCTCATACCTTCAACTATCTCTTCCTGTCAGCTGGCCATGCTCTCTACTCCTGAAGCTGAGCTTTGCTATGATGTTAACGGTATAATTACTGCTGTCAGTAGCCACTAGCTGCTGTGTAATTTGGTTTTTCTAGTTTTGAAGGGAGAAGAAGGGTGAAGAGTTCAGTGTTGTTTGTAGTTACTAGTGGATTTTCTGTGTTGCTGTCCTACATACACACCACCAGACATCCTTCCTATAAATCCACTCTTGAAAAGTTAACAAGTTGGAAAAGTGGGCTTTTTATATCAAGATTATAGAATATGGTCTCTTTCAGACAAAGTTTTCAATTAAAATATTTTTGCATGTATGCCATTTAGTACATTAAAGTGGCTAGATTAAGCAAAGTTAGTTTTACAGTCAAAATGACCAATTTATTCTGGACTAAAGAACGTTTGAGGAGCGTTAACTCACAATCTTTTAGTCATAGACTAAATTTTTTATGGGGAAAAAGAGCAAAGTTTGGACACATAAGATGGAGGTTTCCCATACTACTGTGTGGTAATTTGGAGTGAATTGAAATGAAAAACAACCCAATCTTGATTTACTCAGGATAGCGTGACTGAAACTGTTCCAGCGGATCCTAACTATGACCAGAAACTAATGGTGAAGCAACAAGTGTAATCTTACTCAGTTTTGAAGGAACGCAGGTGAACCTCAGTCAGTCTCTCGGTACATTCCTGATGTTTCTACATTGATTGGATGTGGTCTTAAGGCTTAATAACATCTGTATACACCTCTTAATTTGAAGAGCAAGACTATGATTATGTGGGCCACCCATGCTCCAAACAAATGCATGCAGCCTTGGTCCTGCTCAGCTCATCATGGATGAAAGCCTTCCACAAATGCAGTGCTCAAAGGTCGATGGGAAAACTGTTGCCGTTTGAAGCTTTGGTTCCTAAAACAATATAAAACCCAAACATCTATTTTTACTCACAATTCATGACATTGTAAATGGAGGCAGAAAGGGAGGATGTGAAGTTACACCTGCACTTTTTTATTTTTTCTGTTCATCCTTTCATGATGATAAGACTTCACAGAAACATATGGCTAGTGTAATAAACCAGCGAAACGAGAATCCATTTGTCACGAACATAAAAGTGTCTTGTACTTTAGCATTGAACTAGTGATTAACATGTGTAAATACTGTCTGTCGCACTTTGTCACACACATGTAAGTACATTGTGTGTGTTGTGGCTGCTAGTTTTTAGATAAGTGGAATAAGTGTAAATACACATATGTAGGAAAGAACTCGCTGTTGTTCAGTGGGTAAACAGTTGAACTGAAGTGAGTGAATGTTTTCTATTCTGGTGGTGACTGGGGAAACTCCAGTAACCCCCAATAGTTATCTCTACAAAGCGTAAGCAGGAAAGGTGCATGCAGAGCAAACATCGCCAGCACTCACTAATGTACATAACTCTCACACCCCAAGACAGATACACAAATATTTACAAAAATATTTTGTACTTGTTGGATGCTAAATGAATTATTTTATTTATGAAGACGCACACACACAAACACAAACTTGAAGGAAAGCAGAAAACCACACACAACTACACAAATATTTGTACATACAATGCAAGGACAGCCTATTGTTGTTTTGTCCAAGCACTGAGGATGTATTCCAGCCAACGGGAAAGTCCGCAAAACCAATGGCTGAGGGACTGCAGTGTGAACAGAGCCAGATGTGTGACATCTGGTCTACATGTGGTCTCGACCAGCTGCATGGCTGCACGTCAAGCATGCTCAGCAACTGATATCTTAGACTTAAGTTTTGGCTAAAATTCCTGCTGTGGCCTTGATGGATTGGTTTGCCCTTGAGGCGGTAGCTGCTTCTTCACAAAAGAGTGTCTGGCTGTGACATATCCTTCCTTCAGGGTGGCAATCGCCTGCTGTAGCTCTGTGAATGTAAGTCAATTTACAAAGCAGCAGTTGACACAGGTAGGGAACCGCTGGTGAAGGCCACAGAGCTATTTCTATTTTATGAAACATTTGTATTTAATTTAGGAAAAATTGGCATGACATGAACATTTTGACTTCATTTAAAAGCTTTTAAAAGAGATACGGTCTTTGCGAAAAGTTCATTCAAAATAAATGTGAACCTATAATCAAGACCAAGTCAGCATAAGAGCAAGCTGACAGAATATAGCTTCAGAATTTGAGGCAACAGAAAGAAGCGATGTCCATTTCTGCAGTCAGAGTCAACTTTAGTTATTGTTTGAAAGGTTACCTTCGTATTCCGTACACTTTAATGTGTTGAATTCTTTGCTCTGACTTCCTGAACTGCTCCCCATATAGCAGGAAATGTGCTTCAAGATTGTGTTTCCTCCAGAACATTCAACTTTAGAGCTCTGACATTTCTTTCAACTCTTTTTTACTGGAAGCTTAGGCTTGGCGAGTGACCCAAAATCTAAAAAAAATATTTGAACTTTTAGCCAAAGAGGAGCTGAATGCGAGATGGCTTTCATTAGATTTTGTCATTGCTGTTGACTCAGTGTTAACGTTCTTTTCTGCAGCTCTTCACTGCTTCTCTGTCCTGGGCCTTCCAGCAGCAGACCATACCTCCTAAGTACCAGTATCGCGACCCTGTGACATCTGACTTCTTGTTGTGCGACCAGTGCCCCCCTGGTACGGCTGTGAAGCGACACTGCACTGCTGACATGCCCACAGAGTGCCAGGCCTGCCCTGAGAAGCATTTTGCTGAGAACTGGCACTGGGGTGATTCTTGTCAATACTGCACCTCGGTAGGCATTCAGTCAAAAAGATTACATACGATTTTGTCTTCTGGGTCTCTTTACATTTATTCCTCTTTTCTGCATTGTTGTATTCCAAAATGTTTTCGGCTGTGCATTGAAGACTTTGACTAAAGTGAATCACTTAAAGTCAAATCTTATCATCCTTCATCACTATCCATTAGTTAATGCTCTTTTACTTTTCATGTATTCCCATTAGTTGCAAGCCCAAGTTATTTTTTGTCATTTTTGTTACCAGTGCTTCTAAATTTGATGGTACAGTATTGCTAAAAATCTTTGAATGTTCTCATTGTGATACAGTGATATTTTGTTCTACCACTGATGCTCCACTGCTATTACTGTTAACATTTCTGGCAAGAGTTTGTTTGGGTGCATGTCCCAGTCAAATGCTAAAGCAGGATTTGAATAAGCAGTTTGATCTATTCTGTTTTACTATTCATGACTGTAAAATATTATGTTCGCTTTTCATATGTTCATCAACATGTAACTTTTATTGCATGTTGTTGTGTACATACTTAAAGTGAGTGTTTTTTTTAGGTGTGTAAAGAGCGGCAGCTTGTCAAGCAACAATGCAACAAGACCCATGATCAACTGTGTGAATGTGCTCCAGGTTTCCACCTAGTGGTAGAGTTCTGCATCACACACAGCACCTGCCCACCTGGCTTTGGGGTTGCTGTTTTAGGTAAGATTGAGATTATTGTTAAATGTATTATTTTTATCATTGATGTTGGAAAATATTCTAGGGTGACTGCATTTGCCTTACTAAAAATACTTTGTTAACAAGACCAAGGTCATCCAAGCTCAAACTGTAGAAAATTCAGAAATTACTCAGCACATAGCTTGTTTTGTTGGCTTAATGCCACCACTAAAGGTTAAGATCATTGGTAAGCATATTTTTTTTGTTTGCCTTAACAGAAAATGCAGTATGTACCTAACATATGTGTTTTTCAGCCCTTTATATCCTGTCATCCATATTTCATCTTTCCCTTAGTCTTCTCTACTCTTCCACTTTCTCAAGTTTACTTCCCGATACTGTCGACCAACATGTCAGATTTTGCTGCCATAATAATGATGCACATCAATGACAGATCAGGATGTTCACATCTGGAAAGTCTGAGTCCCTTCCATCATTTAGTGTAGTTATTGTCTGATTTTGTGCATCAGATCTGTTCCAGATGCAGATGCCTGATTTTGCAGTGGCAACATTTTTTTTTAAAATTAATTTTTATAAGTCTGTTATTTTCTCTCTTTCGAGTGGTCCCTATCTCTCAAACTAACAATTTGGTTCTTATAATTTTTTTAACGCTACCCTGATTGTACAAATCTGTGTGTCGACCAGACCAAAGCTTTTGTGTGTGTTTCTGTGTGTGTGCATGCGTACGTGTGTGCGTATGTGTGTGCGCGCGCGCATGTGTACGTGCATGTGGGTGTGTAATACCTATGCACTTCTTCACCTGACCTGGTGGGACAGTGTTGTCCTTTACATTTGTGACACTGTTTTATTGCAGCTGTAGTTCACTGTGTCTTGGTGATGTCCATATGTCTTTACATGTGAATAAACTTTTAATAACACCTAAACAAAAATCTTCTCAACCTTTCCAGGCATTTATCTGTATATACTGGTATATATATAACTGGTAATCAAATACATAAACTGAAGTCTACCTGTATCTGTATCTGTTCAACCATCTAAATTATCTGTGTCCGTATCTGTACTCCAAATGGGTGGGGCTTAAATGTTAGGATGTGTAATTGCAGAGAAGTTAAAATAAAACATTTAATCGTTAGTTTTAATTTAGAGTCCTGATGTGTTTTTATCTATTCCACCAATTTATTCTTAGATCATTTCAATGATTATCCAAATTATTTACAAATAATGTTCGAGCACTCAAAATCACTGCCTATGGGAGTTTTAGTAATTGCAGAATTTTGGGAGGCCGAGTGTTAAGGTGTGTGTGCGTGTGTTTGTGTGTGTCTGTTTGTGCATGTGTGTGTGCATGTGTGTGTGCTCTATGTAACAGTTAAAGTATCTGTCTTATTCTTATTCTTCTTTTCCTTTCGGCTTTTCCCTTCAGGGGTCGCCACAGCGAATTAGTTGCCTCCATCTAACCCTGTCTTCTGCATCCTCTTCTCTCACACCAACTACCTTCATGTCCTCCTTCATTACATCCATAAACCTCCTCTTTGATCTTCCTCTAGGCCTCCTGCCTGGCAGTTCAAAACTCAGCATCCTTCTACCAATATATTCACTATCTCTCCTCTGGACATGTCCAAACCACCTCAGTCTGGCCTCTCTGACTTTATCTCCAAAACCTCTAACATGTGCTGTCCCTCTGATGTACTCATTCCTGATCCTATCCTTCCTGGTCACTCCCAGAGAGAACCTCAGCATCTTCATCTCTGCTACCTCCAGCTCTGTCTCCTGTCTTTTCCTCAGTGACACTGTCTCTAGACCAAACAACATCGCTGGTCTCACCACAGTTTTGTACACCTTTCATTTTAGCTGAAACTCTTCTATCACACATCACACCTGACACTTTTCTCCACCCGTTCCATCCTGCCTGGACACGCTTCTTCACCTCTTTTCCACACTCTCCATTGCTCTGGACTGTTGACCCTAAATACTTAAAATCCTCCACCTTCTTGATCTCTTCTCCCTGTAACCTCACTCTTCCACTTGGGTCCTTCTCATTCACACACATGTACTCTGTTTTACTGCGGCTAACCTTCATTCCTCTCCTTTCCAGGACAAACCTCCACCTCTCTAGCTTCTCCTCCACCTGTTCCCTGCTCTCACTACAGATCACAATGTCATCTGCAAACATCATAGTCCATGGAGATTCCTGTCTAACCTCGTCTGTCAGCCTGTCCATCACCATAGCGAACAAGAAGGGGCTCAGAGCTGATCCCTGATGCAGTCCTACCTCTACCTTGAACTCCTTTGTCACACTTAGAGCACACCTCACCACTGTCTTACAGTCCTCATACATGTCCTGCACTGCTCTAACATACTTCTCTGCCACTCCAGACTTCCTCATACAATACCACAGTTCCTCTCTGGGCACCCTGTCGTAAGCTTTCTCTAGATCTACAAAAACACAATGCAGCTCCCTCTGACCTTCTCTGTACTTCTCTATCAACATCCTCAAAACAAATACTGCATCTGTAGTACTCTTTTATGGCATGAAACCATACTGCTGCTCACAAATGTTCACTTCTGCCCTTAGTCTAGCTTCCACTATTCTTTCCCATTAGTTCATTGAATGGCTCATCAGCTTTATTCCTCTGTAGTTGCCACAATCTCCCTTGTTCTTAAAAATGGGTACCAGCACACTTCTCCTCCATTCCTCAAGATCCTATTGAACAACCCAGTCAGAAACTCCACTGCCACCTCTCCTAGACACTTCCAAACCTCTACAGGTATATCATCAGGACCGACTGCCTTTCCACTCTTCATCCTCTTCAGTGCCCTCCTCACTTCATCCTGACTAATCTTTGCTACATCCTGGTCCACAACAGCCACCTCTTCTAGTCTTTGTTCTCTCTCATTTTTCCACGTTCATCAACTCTTCAAAGTACTCTTTCCATCTTCCCATCACACTACTGGCACCTGTCAATAGACTTCCATCCCTATCCTTAATCACCAATGAACCAAAATCTTTTTTTTTTTCATTTTGTGGTTGATTTTATAACTTTGATGTATTCACTATGATAGCAGACTGTATTATTAGTTTTTATAAGCGAAGAAAGCCGAAACCATTTCATATTTGTATGTGTGACATCTAATTAGAACAAATTAAACATTGTGAGTTTGTTGAGTTTGTGTTTAATTGTTGACTTGACCTGCAACACTTCAATGTCTATCAACTTTAAACAAATGTGAAATAGGTGAAATAGATGCAGGATCTTTTGGTATTTCGTATTTTTTCTCAAATTTTGATTTCTGTAGTTTGTTTAATGCAGGTTGGTTTCAGTCACACAACATATCAGAACTCATCCCCAGGCTCTGCTGTTAAGTGACCTTTTGTCAGTGCAACTCGTTCCTCTTCATACAGTGCCATGTGTGTTTTGAGGTATAATCAAAGAGGGAACTTTTAAGACATCAATCAACAATTTGTTTTGTCTCAGCGAAATAACACAACCTTTTCTTTACATTTCTAAAGCTGCACTTCCTCTTACAATTCACCACAACTCCCCCAGAGCTGACCGTAACAGTACAATGAAGATTTATTTATTTATGCATTGGGGGCTTATAGTGTTACAGGACTGAAAACCGTTTTGCAGCTAGACGTCTTTTTTCTCCAGTGTTTCGATGTCTGTAGATCCCTCAGACTGTTGCTGTTGGAGTGCTAACAAAGACCAACTTTTGAGACTGAGCCTCATCGCCCCAGTACAGCACCAAATTCAGCAAATGATTAAGCCAGACACAACTGAGGGTGTCATTATCACAGCTGATGTCTGACCTGTTATTTGGTACAGATTCTCTCCGTGTTGCATTGTGGGTAGTTTAAAGAGAAGTTGATGCTGAATTTCAGCATTCCAGAAAACAAGATCCTATGTTTCTTCTGGAACCGCAGCCTAAACTGGCATGAATTTCATGACTTCATCATAGACCCTAGACCAGAATCCAGCCACTGCATAGATGAAATAACATTTTCCATGAACTCTGGTTATTATCTAACCCCTGTAGATCTGACACCAAAGATGAGACACTGTTTCCATAAATTTCTAAAACATACATCTACAAGTGGACTCCAGATTCTAATGAATGCTCTGTTGTTCTGAGTATAAAAGGATTCAGTTATAGTTTTAAAGTTTGAATCAATAGGATTTTAAAGGAACTTAGAGTCCTTGCAGTCAGTTTATATGTGTGAAATTGGTTTTATTTGCGTACACATAATTTTTAACAGTTAATCTGGTCTTCTAGGTGAGAGTGAACAGATGCAATCATTGCTTGTGAAAGAGTAGTCTGCCTTCAGCGTGTAGACCCTGTGCCCAGTCAAGTGGAATTATAAATCAAAAGGCCTCATGGTTAGGATGGAATCCTCTTCTAGTTACAATTAAGCCTGTGGGCTCCTAGATGGTGACTCTTGCTTAACACATGTATGAAAGAATTCATTTATTGATTGATTTACAAAATCTTTGAATCAGCTCGTTGTTATTTGTAATCTTTCATAAGACAAATAAATTAACTGAAGTTCAAGTTTGGTTAAATTCCTTTTGCTTGATGCACTCAGACAATTTGATCATAACCATCTGACTCTAGGTAATCAATAAACATTTCAGTTCTTCCTCGTCTTTAGGCCTTGTGTCTTTATTTGAAATGTGTGAGATATTTGTAGCTGATTGTAAAGTGCTGACATGTTGATTTTGCTTAGTCACATGGGAAAGAGCATAAGTAACCACATCACGCTTGGGCTGACTCATTTTCATGCAAGTACTGTGCAGTTTTTAATCAGTGGTAGCAAACGATAGCACTTTGCCACGTGTTTATCAGTGATTTTTAATTTCCATATCTGAGTTATCAAGAAAGAGCAAACTGTGCCATCATGGCAGGAAAGTAGTCAAATGTAAACTCCGATGACAGTGTGGTGCGAACTCCCACACATTTTCACTTCTATGCAACAGAAGCAAGAAAAGAAAAAAAGAAAAAAAAAGAACAGAGAGGATGTGATTACAGCACCAGTTCCATTACATGGATATCAACACATCGTCACGTGTGTCACATACCAGAAGTTGCTCTGTTTATCATGTTATCACCAAATAAAATTAGAATTCATTAATACAAGACAATACCGCTGTAAATTGACAAAAAAAAAAAGAACAACAAGACAAATCTTCATTCAAAAATTGCTAGACAACAACAATAGTATTACAGCTGTTCAAATGAAATACTATATTTAACCTGTTGTATACATTTTGTATATTTGGATAAGTTATTTATATCTTTGTGTGAGATATTACAGCTTCAATTACAATTGTAACTGCGATAGTGGCTTGTATCCAGGAGGGTGATGTGGGGGGGTACAGGGCATTGGTGGCTGACTTCGTGGAGTGGTGCCAGCAGAACCAGCTCCAGCTCAACGTCTCCAAGACAAAGGAGATGGTGCTGGATTTCCAGCGGGGACCCCCCTCTCTACAGTCATTGATCATCAAGGGCAGTGAGGTGGAGGTGGTAGAAAACTACCTGGGACTGCAGCTAGACAGCAGACTGGACTGGTCACTCAACTCCAACTGTGTGTACAAGAAGGGGCAGAGCAGGATGTACTTCCTGAGGAGGCTGGCCTCCTTCAACATCTGTCCTAAGCTCCTTCTCATGTTCTATCAGTCCGTAGTCTCCAGTGTGCTGTCATATGCCATTGTGTGTTGGGGTGGCAGGGACAGGAAAAGAGATATGGACCGTCTGAACAGACTCATCCGCAGAGCGGGTTCAGTGGTTGGTCTGAGCCTGGACTCTGTGGAGACGCTTCTGGGGAGCAGGACCATGTCTAAAGTTAAGGCTATCATGAACAACACCAGGCACCCCCTACACACCACCTTCTCCCAGCAGAGAAGCACCTTCAGCAGCAGACTGCTGTCACACAGCGCCTCCACAGAGAGGCTGAGGTCCTCCTTCGTGCCCCGTGCCATCAGGGGGTACAATGACTCTGTCAAGAGGGGGGGGGGGTGGTGAGGTCAGCATGCGGTTGAACAGATGTAATTTAATTTTATACTGTTTATATTTTAGTTATAGTTTAGTATATAAGTCCTGTTAATGCTGCATGTGTCTGTTAGTGTAGTGTATGTCTTGTGGTATGTCCTGTGATGTCAGTGTTTCTTTTTCTCCTGGTGTTTTTCCAGTATTTATTCGTTATGTAATACCTGAGCAGTGGATATGTACAATTTCCTCCGGGATTATTAAAGTGTCTATCTTATCTACCTATCTAATTAAACTTTGGGGGAGAAATTTCTTTATCAGCATTACTTTCATAAGCTGTTGTAATAATCGTTTTGTCGTTTTTCAATGTGTCAAGTAGCCGCATGACGCTGTTTCCTACATGACAGCAAGAAGCTGACTCACACTTCAGGCTGAAGTGTGAGTCACACATGTGTCATCTTTTGAACTGATGGGTTGCCACGCGTCGCTGTGGTCGTCCTTCTTGGAATCAATTTTTTTTTTGTGTGTGTGATCAGCTTGAGCGGGTCATACTCACACTCAAACAAAAAACAGACATGATAATAAGATTTTAAAATGCAGTTAAAATTATGCTGATAAAATCCTGAATCATCCTATGATTGTCTGTTCCAGGTACTCCAGTGAGTGACACGGTGTGTAAACGCTGTCCTCCTGGTCATATGTCCTCCAGTGACTCCTCCACTGAGCCATGTCAACCCCACAGAAACTGCTCGGATTTAGGGTTAAAGACAATGAGATGGGGCACGTCCACCTCAGACAGCCTCTGTGGGACTCAGGACAAGATGGCCACACTGGAATGCTCTCAGCATCACACTCTGTGCCACAACAGTAAGGCTGTTTATATGGTTAAGTCACTATTATGTACTGTATGGGAGTGCTTAGGAAAGGGCACAATCGGGGAATGATTGGATGTGGTATTCACAGCGCACACACACATGTGATGATGATTTTTAACAAAACCGCAATTGTCATTTTCATTCCTGAACACAGGGGATTTCCTCGGTCAGTTTCATTTTCCAGATTCCATTCTTTTCCGATCTCCCGTGTTTGAAATCCAATACGAGAGAGAAAATTGGGATGTTGCATTGAGATGTTTATGGCACTGCTGTCAGAACGGCCCATGATGAATCAATTACTCCTCGTGCTGGGACATCGTTTAACTGAGTCAGGCACAAATGAGAAACAACTCGGGCTTCAACTTTCACATTCGCTGACAATTAATTTAAGAAGAGAAGCCTCAAATATGATGCTCAATTCCCAAAGCGTGAGAAACATTGGTCCCTGAGGACACACATGTAAAGGCCTTGACACACCCATGTACACTGTATAACACGCTGCGGAGGGAAACACACGGAAAGCTGTTGCCCTCCAGGGAGGCTAGTGCTCTCCGCCAACATTGGTTTTCAAATTGTTTTCCTGCTACACAACCACAGATTGCTGCAGCACATCCTGGAAGAGTGTGGCAGTTTTGTGTATTTATTTTCCCAACACAAACGTGAACTTGAAGCAGTTTTCCGAAGTTGCTGCATGACTTGAAGAAACCAGGATGTCATCATCAATTATGGAGAAAGACGCCACACTTTATCAATGACGCGACGCCAATAATTGTTCACCGACGGATTTTTTTTATCCTGGCGTTGCTAATATTTAGCCAGTCAATCAGGAAACATGTCCCACACACACAAATGTTAACACAATATATGTTCATAATGCAACACAAAGTTTTCAAAGTCATGTTATAGTTCGCAACTACCTTGATTAGCGTTGACATTTCTCAACACTGGTTGTAAGTTAATCGGTATACTGTATGTAAAAGACAAAAGGAAAAAGAATGATTCTCCTTTGCCTCACATTGACAAACCCCTGGGGACCCTGACTTGCAAAAATTTAAAGCATATGACAATGAGACACTGTTGAGGTATGTCTGCTGCAGTGTGACTCGAAAAACAGCACATACGGGTTCATGATGGTTTGACCGCGCAGAATAACGTCCCACCAGTTCCCTCCTGCCAAAGGGCAACAGAAAGAGAGGAAATCCTCATCTTGCTGTGGTCAAATCGTCAGCCAACAGTCACACTCCCACACGTAAGCAGATCCAGACATGAGATTTATTGATGGGACCTACTCTGAGGAATACATTGTGATGGACTGAGTCACTAGATCTATTACGTAAACTCAGCTGACATTAAAAGTGACTGTAATGAAAGCGCGAGACTAAATCACTGTGATAGTGTGTGACGATGATGATGATCATCTTCCTCCATTTAAATGAGTCATTAATGTCACAATTTATGTTACTCAATATAATCTACTTAGGTTTTGCTATAATTAGATAACAGTAGTCAAACTAGGTATACCAGACCCAGTAAGGCCGCATTTTCAAACTAGATCATGTTTGTCTTTAATTCATCATAAATAAAACTTTTTATTCATGAGAGAGAAACGTGTTATTTCTTCTTCTTTCAAGCTGTCAGACGATCAGCTGAAGCACAGTTGTTTTTTTTCACAGTGTTTTATATTTCTGCATGCTGAGACAATTAAATGATAGTCCACCCTCCCTGTCTGTTTTTTTTTTCTTCTCATGTTAGATGTGATCTTATGTGAGGAGGCAGTTTATCAGTCACTATCCTCCCTGCGACTGTCTTCGGTGCCCCTGGAACGACTGTTGGAGAGTCTTCCTGGGCGAAGGGTGGATCGCAAGACCCTGGAGAGGCTGAAGAAGGCCTGCTCTCCCCAGCAGCAGGCCCTTCAGTTGCTGCGACTGTGGAGGGAGCAGAACAAAGACCAGGACAAGCTTTACGGCATCATACAAGGTACGAACAGTCGTCATGTTTTCGATTTAGCCCTGTAAGTCAACTTTTATTTATACCAGAAAATAAAAGAAACAAGGGTGTATAATCACAACCTCTTCATCCAGGTGTGAACATCTGTGAGAGGAAAGTCTCCCGCTGCAACAGCCTGAAAAACATGACCCTAGACGACCTCTTGATGGTCACCAACAGCCTGCCTGGAGTCAAAGTTCAGCAGAAGGACATACGGGCTGTGGTTGCTACCTGTTTACCCAGGCAGTACCTCCTCCAGCTTCTGCATCTCTGGAAGATAGCGAACTATGACCTGGATCTAGTCAAAGGGCTGTCCCACAGTCTAAGGGTGATGCGCAGCCAGGGGGCACCACGCTATCTGCTGAGAGGCTTGAAGAAGATCAGCCGCATCATTGGAGCCACCTCCGCACACAAGATGTATGAGAAGATGTTTGTCAGTATGCTTCAGGATAAGTCGTGCTTTAAGGCTTTGAAGCCTTTAAATGAGTAGAGCATTGGGGTCACAAACAGGAATAAAGTGTCATCTAAGCATTAAATGATAAATTAATACATTCTCACACAATGAACACACTAAAATGGAAAGAAAAGCCCTCGGTGAACTCGGTGGTAAATGTACGTGAAAGAATTATTGAAGTGGGTAACGTGGTACTGCCTGAGATAAAACCAGATGATATCGAGCAATGCAGACAGTACATATTAGTTTTTTTTCTGTCTTACTGCAATGTAAAGATAAGGTAAGGTAAATTATTATTTGCCTCCAGGCTCAAAACAAAAATAAAGACATTTCGATCATATGAAGTTACAAGACATGTTAATAAATGATCCACAGCATCTGTCTGCAGTGATGAGCTAATAAACCTAAGAAGAAATCAAAAAATGTCACACATCTTTGTTCTCTGGGCAAAATGAAACAAAAATATGAAAAATGAACTTTTTGACCAGCGTCTGTGAAAAATTAGAAACTATTTAAGTTGTAAATAGCACACTATTTTATGGAATATAGACTGGCAAGTGATGTGTTGTTATTATTATTGCTTTCTCGTAGACTGAGAGGAAGGATTTGGTTTCATAATGAAATGCATATATTTTCTACAGTTTTCCTTTGTTTGTTGGTTTGTAATGGTCTGCTGGCAAATAAAGCTCATCTGATTTATTTTTGACTGTCAGCTTTATGAATGTACAAAGGAGTGCAATGTGTTTTCTATTTAAAAAGTAATAATTTGCTTTCTGAATATTTAAAGGCTTGGTTTTTGTACCTTTTAAGAAATACTGGATTCCAAATGCTGCAAATTCATGAAGTGATATTTGTTTTATATTTTGTTTTATCACTTTTATATTATTAAATGTATGATCCTTATTGTATATATGCCTGACTGGTCTTCTTTAAGCTTGTGCAACTGTGTGAACACTAATTTCAAATTTTCTCATTAAAATGGGTTTGTTAAAACGCATTGTTTCCTCATGAATAATCCATCGTCAGACAGAAGAGATTAAATCAGATCTTTCTTTATAATCTGGCTGACTACCAGTTACTGACCAAATAAAACTTCCAATAAATCTCTGTCCACTTGACTAAACACTTCCACATGTAGCCAGGCACCATTTGAACATACTCACCAATAAAATGTAGTTTCCTCTGACCTTTAAAAAGCGGCAACTGGCTCCAGCAGCAGCTCCTACACTGGCATTGTCACTGGTACTGGTGCTGGTAGCACGCCAGAGGTAGTTTCTCTCTCTTTGTTTAATGTATAAAGGTATGGTTGTATACTGTATACACACACACACGCACACACACACACACACACACACACACACACACACACACACACACAAAAGGACACAACATGTAAATGAGACAGAAAGGTAGATACAGAATATTTCCTGGACATTTAGAGATCTCTTAACTTTTTGTTGAGCAACACAAGTGACTCTTCTGCTGCAGCAAGTCAGCGACAGTAGACCATAACAGTGACCATGCTCTTTCCTTAACCAGCAATTATCTTGTAGCCTAAAACTAATTCTAATCATATGCAAAAAAAGCTCCAGAAATCAAAGCTTTCATTTATTTATTAATTACTATTATAGTATGTTAAATGTATTCCTCAGTGCATCTCCTCAGCATCACAAACACAAACAACAGTTAAACACTGTCCAGATGCAGACAGTTAGGCCTGACAGAGCTGCTTTTCAGACATTTTCTGTCCTATTGTGTAATGCATGTATAATAAATCATACCTTAGATATACATAAAGTAACGAGTACTAAAGCAGGTTAAGGAAATATAAACGCAACTGTTTAATTTGTCTCATCTCTTCTGTAACTTTCGATGTTTTGCATGTGATATAATAATCACATAATATCAAACGATATCAAAGATACAAAAACATGTACAGTATAATTATATTTTCAATCCAAGACCTCACAGATATCAATAGAATTACAAACGTGATGTCACATTATGTGTTCAGTGACTGCAAAACCGGAGGAGCTACGTCAACTCAAGTTCTGTGGAGGTTCTCTCCAGGTTCTCCGGCTTCGTCCCACCCCCAGAAATATGCAGGAGGTGAATTGGTGACTCTAAACTACCCGCAGCCATGAATGTCAGTGTGAACATCTGTATGTCTTTCACATGGTCCTACGATAATCCATTGACTCATCCAGGATGTACCCTGCCTCCTGCCCAAAATCTTCTGGGAAAGATTCCAGCCCACCCATAGACAGGATAAGCAGTTAAGAAAATGAATGTGAATGAATGACATAATTCTGGATCACTCCATAGTGAAATAATTCCACATGGGTTCCATATCTGTGAATAACTGTCTGTCATGTTCTGTCAACCATCTCAGGCCAAGCAAACAGATTGGTCAGCTCATCAGTTAAAGAAATTTTTAGAGGTGGGAGGAAGCCGGAGAACCCAGAGAGAACCCACGCAGACACGGGGAGAGCATGCAAACTCCACACAGAGTGGGACTCAAACCCGGACCCCCAGGTTGTTGTGCAGTGACAGTGCTACCCACTGTGCCACCGTGCCGCCCTGATTGGAAAATATTTTAGATTTTTTTAATCACTACATTTGCAAGAAAGACTTGGTAAAGGTTATGGGATCAACACTGTCTGTCTGTTTGTCTGTCTGTCTGTTCATACGTCTGTCTACCTGTATCTTTGTCTATCTGCCTGCCTGCCTGTCTGTCTACCTGCCTGTCTACCTGTCTGACTATTGGTCTGCCTGCCTGTTTGCCAGCCTGCTTGTCTGTATGTAGGTTTGTCTGTCTGCCTGCCTGCGTACTCACTGTGCTGTGTGTGACGGAGATGTTAATTTCTCTGACGGAACCTCTTTAAGGTATCAATAAAGTTAATCTACTCTACTCTCACTCTAAGAAAAATGGTGATGATAGACCCGTCAGAATAAAAATACTATGACATGAACAAGTCATGATGTTCCATCACTATTCACAATTTGATTGGAGTTGGTTGTCAATCATTATGAGAAGATACCTCAGAGCTAAAGAGGGATTCTAAGAACTCGCACTAGTGCTTAGCAGTCAGTGTGAACACACCCTTTCCAGGTGGTGGGTTATCTTATTCTGTGGAAACAACATTGACGATCAAAGACATGTTTGACTCAGCTGTAAACCAAATATGCTTAGCCAGCCCTCTGTGGTACTGTACGTAGTATTCAAGCACATGTGATCCCTCAGTAGAAAAGGCAGATCTACTATTGAGATTTTGTGTTCTCGGCTGTTTCAAGCCTTTTGTGTAAAATCATCAAAAATAAAATGTATTGTGGTTTTCAGGTCAGTAAAAAGAGGATCCACTAAACATTAGAATTGTGTGTTTTTGAGAAATTTCTCTAAAATGTAACTATATAAAATATTTTTTATAACCTCTTATAAAAATCTTTCATAGGGACATTATTGTCTTTGAATTGGCAGCAGTGACATTTGGTTGGCACTTTTGGTGGACTCTGAATCAGTTCCTGGAAATGATAAGCTGATATTGTAGAGTGGAAATATGTTGACTATATGTTACTACATTGGGTCACAACGTTTATTTATATTTTGTGTAAAAATTGTAAATGTGGAAGTCATATAGGACTTAAACCACTAACTACATATACCCACGCACAAACACTTCCTTTTGAGAGCTATAAATTTGAAGCTGATCTTTCTGTCAAATCCCCTTCGACAGTGGCTCGACGCAGACCTCATCAGTTATGGTGAGTATTTTATACAACAGTATGTAGAATGTATAACATAGCAACTTAAAGTTTAGGCAGACACAAACGTGATGCCATGCTTTTTATTTACCTTGAATACATTGCTTAATTTATCAAATGGAACATTGACCAAAATATTGCACTCAAGTCAGAGACTAATTGATTTACAACTGATTCCAGTGCTATCTATTTGTAAAAGAGACGAAAAAAGGTAATCCCATTTATGCAGAAATGCTAATTCAGACTGGAGTTGCAGATTGAAGGCAAGGTCCAAATTAAAAGTACAGTATTACATTTCAGGAGATAGAGAATAGTGGTAAATGGCAGGTTAAATCAAATAACACACAAATATATGTGTGCTCTTGTGAGAAGTGGTGATATTTCCTAGAAAGAAAAGATACCATACTTACACATCTCCCAGGGCTCAGAGCCTCAAAATGCGCCCAAGTGCCATGAAATCACTTCCCCAGTTCACTTATTCCTCTTGCATTAGATGGTTAGATAGACAGACAGACAGACAGACAGACAGACAGACAGACAGACAGACAGACAGACAGACAGACAGACAGACAGACAGACAGACAGACAGACAGACAGACAGACAGACAGACAGACAGACAGACAGATAGATAGATAGATAGATAGATAGATAGATAGATAGATAGATAGATAGATAGATAGATAGATAGATAGATAGATAGATAGATTAATTGATTGATATACTTCATTGATCCCAAAACTAGGATATTCAAAAATACTTAAATAAATATAACCTACACCCTTTGGTGAATGAAGATCTTGAGATAATCTTTTGTCCTCACTTTCATCCCCAGCACCAGCATCAATGTACTGAACCCCTCTAGGACATATGAATGGTGTTAGCAGAGGTCTTATACAGTAAAAGATATAAAACAATAATTGGCGTTTTTCTACAGTTTTCCCTGCCGGCTGTGATCCTCCTCTCTGGTGTCCTCTCCGGTGCCTCAGTGCTGGAATCCGCGCCCACATACGAGCACCGAGATCCTTCCACCGGGGAGACCCTTACCTGTAGTAAATGCCCACCTGGCACGCACATGGCGGCGCACTGCTCCGCCACCAAGTCCACCGAGTGTGCGCCATGCAGAGACGACCACTTCACCGCTTTATGGAACTACCTGCCCAGGTGTCTCTACTGCAACAACTTTTGCGCTCACAACCAGGAGGTAGAGAGAGAATGCTCAGCGACGAGCAACAGGGTATGTCGGTGCAAACAGGGATTCTACTGGACCGGCTACTTATGCGTCAGACACTCAGAGTGTGGGCCTGGATACGGAGTCAAAACGGCAGGTATGAATGATTATTGTTTTAATGAGGATTTTTGTCATAGTTTTGATTCATCTATAAACTGATGAGAGTCTGAAGTCGTTTTAATAATTTAGAGATGCTCACGTTCTGATTGTTGTAATTTCTTTAGAAATTAATAAACAGAGTTGAAAATACGTAAATTACCCAAATTCCTAAACTGTTTTATGCAGAGCCAGAACAACACTAATAACACCAATGTGTGATCACACTGCAATAAAACCCAAATGCGTTGTTTTCTTTAGGTACAGAACAGACGGACACTATTTGTGAAGAATGCGCGGAGGGTTTTTTCTCCAGCGCGTCTTCTGCGCTGGATTCATGCGTTGGTCACCAGGAATGCGCCACCGGACAGATTACGCTCCTCAATTGCTCGATTTATCACAACACGGTGTGTGGCACCTGCAACGATTTTGCAAACGCAGGTGTGTATTTTATTTACCTTGAGCCGATCAGTTATAACTGTCATGCTCTGAGTATGGATTTCAAACTCACACAATGTAACTTCCATTCCCAGGTGAAACTTACAAGACATTCCTCTCTGGGTTCTTCCACGGGCAGAGTGTGCGGATTACTAAAATTAGGAAATTTGTCAACAGGTGAGCGCACAATATGTGATTCCATCTGTCGGTGGAAACCCATCTTCTTTGTTCTCCTCCATTCTAAAACAAATGTCTTTGCTTCACAGGTGTATTAATAAAGGAGAGGGGCGCGTCAGGGGCGTTGCTCTCTCTTCACAGAGGGGTGTTCTTCTGGATCAAATTCGAACTTGGCTGAGCCAGGCTTCTAAAATGGAACTGAAAACACTGCCAGAAGTCCTGAGCTCTACCGGGCTCTGCCCCATGGCAGAGAAACTGAAGCGGGCACTCAGAGACATTGGACAGCGAAACCCAAACTGTCTTATAGTTTAACACTGGTGGCGGAGTGTAGAGTATAGATCAAATTTACCTCGTTCTGTTATCTGACATTTTTGTCCACTTTAAAACAATTAGTTTTGTTTTTTTTAATCTCATTGTGAACGTATGGATTGTTGAAGTAATGCATCACATAAACGACCTACATAAGCACAACAAATATGAAATTGATCTGGATGATAAATAAATGGATGTCTAAAGTCTATTCAACAGATATGTTCTGCCTTCAGTGTTGATTGAGTGCTGCATTATACATATAGGCCAAACTATTATTGTACACCAGGTGTAGAAAGAGGATGGATTTCTTACAGTTAAAATAATAAGGCATAAATTTAGCATTAACTGATCAAGGGTCACATAGTACGCTACATATAAATGTGAAAAGTGAACTATAAGCAAAATAGCTCATTCTAGTGCATTATATTCCAAAAGTAATGCGTAACTTGTCATCTTAAATGTTTGCCTGCAGTTCGTCAGCAATGACGCTACTGGGACGAACAGTAAAATGTAATTTAATAAAATCACCACAAGGTGTCGCCATCTTCCTTCTTTGGCTGGTCACTTCGAATCACATTGTTTACAAACTCATCAGACAATAAAGCGAGAAATGAATCTTTCTCTCTCGCTCTCTCTTTTTTTCAGTTCTAATGCCCCGCGGTCAGTTTTACAGCACTATTTCGTATAATAATAATAATAATAATAATAATAATAATAATAATGATAATATAATAATGGTGATATAATGATGACGATAATAATAATAATTATTCTTAATGTACTCTTAATGGGCTGGGCTTAAACCGAAAGTGGGTGTGGTTTGGCCGGGAAAAGGTGGGGCTTACATCGCTACATTATTTTAAGTCTGAAATTGATACGGATTGATGAGAAGTTGCTATATTTTTTTGTTTATTTTAAAACTATTTGCAGAACAACCTCAAAATTGAGATTCAAATCAATGTTTTTGATCACAAAAGTAGGAGAACTATTTACAGAACAAGTTTTTTTATGAACTCAGAACATTAAGTGCATTAATGAATACAATGCATGCAATAGGAAATTATGAACTACAAAGTATGCATGAACAAGAATTGTCATACTCAACTCAACTTTCTAATTTTCTTCTTCTTTCTAGTTTTTTTTATTGTTATGATCAAACTGTTTTTTTCTCAATTATTTATTTATTTTACTACCTAATGTTCTTGCCTTTTTTTTCGCACGAAGTTAAACAATGTTGATTAACACTAAAACTCTCAAGGGAGTCATTTTGACTGCTTTCAAAATTTGCAATGTCATAACTTGGTTTAAAAAAAAACCGTATCTACCAATAGGAGCCTGACTTTTCCTAAATGTGTGTTTATTTTATTCTGACATTGTTTGATCATTGAAATTTCAAAACACAGAAGAGTAGTGACTGCTCGGATATTATTTGTATATAATTTGGATTATCAGTAAAATATCCAAGAATAAATTGGTGGAATTGGTAAAAAACACATCAGGACACTAAATTAAAACTACAATGGCCAGGTGAGCTCCTCTGTCTGGTGAAGCATCATGGATGTACCCCACCTCTCGCCCATAGCCAACTGAGATAGGCTCCAGTAAACCAGGGACCCGCTGTGTGTAACTGGCCAATCACTGAGGGTGACGACAGTCAGTTCTGAGGATTTTACGAGCACGAGTTTTGACGAGTTTTACTGGAATCGTACTCGTACTCGTCAAAAATGCGTTATCCGTACCGGATACTCGTCTGAAACGAGTACTCGGCTCAACCAAAATTATTATTATTATTATTATTATTATTATTATTATTATTACTACTACTACTACTATTATTATTGTTATTATTATTATTATTATTATTATTAGTAGTAGTAGTAGTAGTAGTAGTAGTAGTAGTAGTAGTAGTAGTAGTAGTAGTAGTAGTAGTATTGTTATAGAGCGAGTTGGCAGGCGGTTGCGAGTCCCGCTCTGTGCGGGGTTTATAAATTCTTGTGTCTGCATGGGTTCTCTACGCCCCACCACCTCCAAAAATATGCACTTCTTGCACTAGCGTCGCGCCCGGAGTGTCCCACGCCTAATGCCCCAAGTCCGCTGAAGATTAAAGAATAAACTATTTTGATAATAGTAGAAATAAGTTTTCTTGTTGTAGAGTGGATACCATCTACCGCATGTCTGGATGAATCCTTGCAGCGCTACTCGTTTCCTATTCACCATAAAAAATAAAAGACTATAAATCTATGTCACCAAACCCACATGAGACCCGGACCCCGTGAGATCCCCTCCAGGACCGCTAGAGGTCCCTGCCTCCCCGTCCAGGAACGTCCGGTGCAGCTCCGATGCCTTACCCCACTCACGCCCCCTCCCGACGCGCCACATCTCTCCGGCAGTGCGTCGGGTCCCTGAACGCCGCATCACCGAGGGGGAGGAGCCGCGGTTCCCCGTCTGCTCGTGCGGGATTACCGACAGCTTTACGCTAGGGCCCCGGCCGGAGAGGATGTTCTGGAGCTGCGGTGTTTCCATCTCCTTCTAGCGCAGTCTCTACCGGGTTTCAACATGATTTTAAGGTCTACTTTTTCTCCCACGCTTCCCTGAACCCGTTTCGAGGAGATGCGCGCAGACGAACGCGGTCACATTGTCTGGACACGGTGAGCGGAGGAGAGGAGCATGTAACCGGGACGCGCCGCTGACACCACCTGACACCTCTGTGTTTAGCGCCTCGTTTACTCACCGTTCAAGTCTTGCTGAAGTGTTTGACTGAACTCTTCTGACTGTTTTGGATTTTATCTTCAGCACAATGGGCGAAGAGGTGTCAGAGGTCCCCAAAGAGCTTTATGGTAAGAGCAGACCCTGATGCTGCAGCCTGTGTCCACACACTCATCCCTCACAGGGTCCACGTTACTAAACAGTAATCGGTAATAACACGTCCCGTTCCCAGCCCGCTGCACACTGCTGGTAGCAGCTGCTACACAGTGTGTCCAGTTCGGCCGGTGCTGTTCTGATTAGGTTCTCTACTAGAACACATTTCATACCGGTGAGTCAGAATGACACACTATAAACAGGCTGGGAGACGTTTCTTCACTGAACACTTTGAGCTGCGTTTACAGAGGACTTCTGCTGCTGATCGAGATGAAGAGATGAGAAGAAGTATACTTCATTAATCCCCGCGGGGATGTTACATTGTCACTCAGGTGTATACATCTTTTTGTGTTAGTTAACAGTCAGTGTATGAAACACAGCACACAAGGGGGCCTGTAAGCATGCAGTTAGTACACACACCAAAATACACACATCGGGAGGCAGAGTGACGGGCAGCGGCTTCTGAAACGCGCCCCGATTGAGCAGCTTGTAGGGGGGACGGCGCCTTGCTCAAGGGCGCCCCGGCAGTGGCTGGAAGGGAGGGGGAGGTGAGCTGACGCCTCCCACCGTCAGCTCACACTACGGTGATGTCCTGGCGGGAGCGGGATTCGATCAACCGATCGAATCCTGATCTGCAAGACATCTGCTCTACCGCTGAGCCACTGCCACCCCGATGTGGTCTATATTGGGAAGGAAAGACAAATAGTTTAGATGTGAGAGGCCTCCCCCAGAACTTAACCCTTCTCACATCTCTGACCCAGAGTTTGCACACAGCTTCTCGCCTCTGCCTGGTTTGGTCAGAGTTATTTGCTCCAGCTGTAGACATACTGTAGAATGGCTGAATGTGGCTGAAGCTCAGGCTCTCTTTGTTTGGCAGAGTAGCTCAGTTTTTGACACCTCAGTGAGATATTGGGCAGGCATCAGCTCTCTCGCTGTCTTTTTGGCACAAGCACAAGCCTGCAGTGCTGCTTTTTGTTATTAAAGGTCTCATAGTTCACACCGTAAAGGAGATGAGGTTCAGTCACACCTGGTGAGGGATACATTCACTCATTTAGCCATGGAACATTTCAATCAAGCCAATTTCTCACTTTACTGAGGCCCCGTCCACACGATAGCAGATTTTTTAAAAACGCAACTTTTTTGTTGCGTTTTACGCCTTCCGTCCACACAACAACGCAGATATCCAGAACAAAAACGCAATTTTTTAGAAAAACGCTGGCCGAGGTGAATTTTTTTTAAAACGCTGGGTCTGCGTTGTCGTGTGGACGGCGTATCCCCGGGACTTTTTTAAAATGCTGACGTCTTGCCTGCTACGAAAACCGCTGTGACGTCATATTTATGGGCCCGTGTGTTGTGACAACAAAACACGGAGGATTCCTATTGGATAAAATTTTACTCAATACTGCCACCACATGGTTTGGCATGCTTATAGCCGTCTTCGAAAACGCACTGCTGCGTTTACGTGTGGACGGAGATTTTTTTAAAAACGCTGTCGTGTGGACACGAATCGTTGTCGATGCGTTTTTAAAAAGTTGCGTTTTTAAAAAAATCCGTCATCGTGTGCCCTCAGAGAACTCTCTCATGAAGGTGACTATTGTGGGTATGGTTTGAACTGTATGAGCAGACACTACTGAACAATAGTCTGTCACTTTTGTCATCCATTTAATGTTAAAACACACGCAGAAGAATGTCTAAATTGCCAATCAATTAATAAATATGCTAAAGTTATTACTGTATTGTTATTTGTGGAAAAAAACTTTGCAAAGTTGAGATGACAAGATAATTTTTGATGACAACAATAAAAATTTTCTTCAGAGATTTTGGAAATTCACAGAATTAATCAATATGAAGGCGGCACGGTGGCGCAGTGGTTAGCGCTTCTGCCTCACAACACGGCGGACCCGGGTCCCCCACCTCACGCCGTATGCTGCCGAGATAGGCTCCGGCTCCCCGCGACCTGCTGCAGCGGATATAGCGGTGGTAATCTGAAGATGACTGACTGACTTTTTACAGTATTAAAATTGAGGGAAATGTTCACTCCTGACTTATAAACACATTTATTGCTGTGTCTTCCAATCATCACCTTATACACATTTCACATTCGTTACTTTTATCTTTATCGGATGCGTTGGGATTTTAAACTAGGCCAACCAGTGCAGCAGATATTACTTGTTGTGGAAAGTACTCTGATGTGAATAATTTTGAACATATAGACCATCCAGGCAGTTCAACTTAATAACAACATTTTCTTTCTGCAGACACAAGAACATACGTAATAGTACAGGTTCTGTGTTTGTCTGGCCACAAGATCTTTCCCAGATTTCTTATGAGTCAACCTTAGAGTCATTCGATGCTTCTGCCACCCCTAGCACAAGGAATTGGTTTGCCGTGATCCTATGGTCATGTGGCATTGTCTGGATGAGTGTATAACAAGGCATTGTTGGAGACATTCACTGGTGTGGGGGGATTCAGCATCACACAAGATCTTTCTTGACACCCAGTGCATAAAACACATTCAGCTGGCAGCTGACCCGCTAAGAAAAACAGTACCAGAAGATGTTGTCTGGCATTTAAAGCAATAAATATGTTAAGTCTTCTGTCAAAAGTATTAATGTTTTTCTCTATGTCTGAGAAATATTGGCAAAACAACTTCTCAGTATGTGTCATGAAAGCAGAAATGAACATGTCTGGTTTGTCTTCAGCTCTGATTTCTCACATTCATCAGTCTTATCCCAGCTCATCGCGTCTCCTGTCATTTGTGTTATCTTAAATCACCCCAAATGTTTGCTCTCCCACTGGTTCATTCATTGCCATGTTAACACATAAACCTGCTTCAGTCCCAATAAACAGAGTGATTTTATGGCCCCTATGAATTTTTTTCATGAGCCTTTACCTGACCAAAGGTCCCAGATTTCACCCTCTTCCCTGCTGATAGTCGTGTTAATGTGACACATTTATCATTTCAAACAAAGATGATTTTCTTTTACTTAATCTTATATATGTTTAATGAATTGTGTGATTCACACCCATGGCGTGAGCTCATGTGTTTAAAATGAACTTATTGTCCAATCAACAGTCTAAACCCCGATATATGCATTTGTAAGGATGAAAACAGGCAGTTTATTGAAAGGGATGTCCATCAGTCAGGCAATCACTGACATATTTCAGTTATTTGGTCTTCATACATTGCGTTCAGATATTCATGGATGTTTCCTGTCATGCTTTGATCATGTGACAATTCACGTTCCAGTGTTTTTAAATTTTGTTTTGCAGGTGATTAACAATGAGATTTGTTGTTTCCAGCATATTTTGCTTTCATTCATTCACTCACTCATCTTTTACACCCATTTCATCCACTGCCGTGGGTTGTGGGGAGCTTGAGCCTATGCCTGCCGACTTGGAGTGTGAGGCAGGGAACACTCCTGGTGCGATGCCATCGCACTGCGGAGCCATATACAGACAAACACGGGGGGAACATGCAAACTCCACACAGAGCGGGACTCAAACTGGGAACCACCTTGCTGTATGGCGACATCGCTACCCACTGCGCCACCATGCCGCCCCGCATAATTTGCAGATCATCTTAATAACCAAAACCATTTGTACATAACTGACATCTTATTATTATTTTGTCCATTTTTTTCAGTTTTAGCTGATGATGCAAGTACATTTCAATGGTTTTGACATAAAGTACAGCTGTGAAAAACAAACCTGTGTGGATTAAGAGAAGCATGTAACTATAAGCAGAGCAGCCCAAGGTGAAGTCTGTGCTTGTTCAACAGGTGTCTGAAGACTTGAGAGTACCGTCTCCCTTTTGTTGTTAACATGAATGAAGCATTGTGTACCATTGGTGGCAGAAATGCGCTGATTTCTGTGCTGTGTCCATATTTTCAGAGTAACAATCTACAAATAGTATACAGAGTTGTTGTTTTTTTAAATGCGTGACAAGCCATTTCTCAACTGTCAGGTATTTTCCATGCAGAAGTTCCCTGTTCATTTGTCTCCCATTCTTCTTTGTGCAGAGAGTGTGAGGGATGCAGTGGGAAGGAAGGTAAAGCTGTTGCTTAGGAAGAGAGTCAAGCTGGAGATCAAAGGAGACAAGACGGAGAACAGAGTCTTGGTGAGTCAAATCCTCCTGCTTTCAAACACTCCTTCAGTTAGGGGAGAGAAGTCTTTTTGTCCCACAATTCACTGCTCTTGAAATTGAGAGCACGAAACCTTCATGCCTGTTTCTCTCAGTAGTGAGCGTCACTGCATCGCTGCTGTGTTTTAAAGTTCAGCCACACTTCGATTACGGCTTCACGTGTTCTGTAAATCAAAGTCAGACATACTGATGAACGATATGCACCTCATCCTGAAAATCTCCTGTCAGCCAGTCAGATAATCGGGGGGGGGGGGGCAGAGTTGTAAATTTGTCCTGTTTTAATCTGAAACTGTAAAAAATGTTTCCCAACATCTCTCTTTAAATTTACTCACCATTCCCATAGATGAGAAGTTTTCAGAGAGATTTCTCCTCATTCTTGAACTACATTCATTTATGAGCAGGCTTTAGCAATGATTGCCAGTATGTTTCCAGTGTCTGGGTGGGTAATGTTCTAAAGCGCTTGTGCAAATTGCACCAGAAGGTCATGGGCGGTATTTGAATAACTTATGATTGATTCGTTTTTGTACTCAAATATGGAAATACCGTATTGGCCCAAATATAAGACGACCCTGATTATAAGACGACCCCCTCTTTTTCAAGACTCAAGTTTGAAAAAAGACTTTTTGAACACCGAATTTAATTTTTATACAGGAAATAATTACAGTACATCTGAAACAAATTATTATTACAATATATTGGAGAGAAAAAGCATGTTATTTTGCCTCATTCAAATCATGCAAAAACTGTCTATCACATTTTAATATCTGAATATTTAAATATGTAAACTAAAGTACAATCACATTTGTAAATGAATGGTGAATGGCACCAACCTTGCTACCATCCGAGAACCGACCCACTTTTCTCCAGATTGTCGCTACGTTTCTCCTTTTTCTGTTATCTCTTCTTTTATTTTCTTCTCTTTTCTTTCTTACCACTATTTTTATTTTTCGTCTTCGTGACAGGGGTTCGCTTTGGCCTGGGGAGTGAAGTTCAGCTTTTGCTTTAAAGATACGCGGCGCTACCTAGCGTTGTGAATGGGTATAATGTCTAGACCCCGAATGTAAGACGACCCCCACTTTTTCAGTCTTATTTCAACTCAAAAAACACCGTCTTATATTCGGGCCAATACGGTTATTCATAGTATGAAATGATATGAAAACTTTAAAAGCAAATCACCTTGGTCAATGCTTTCTGTTTTTTCTACGGAGATGCTTGAATTGTAAATGGTGAAAACAAAGCAAATAATATAAACTTTCGGATGTTGTTAAGTCTCACTGAAAAATGTGTGTGATGTCTGTGAGTTCTAAGTTTGATCGAGGATTGGCTGAGAGTTAGAGGGCTTTTAACAAAGGACTTTAAATTCTCCGAGCCCTTAAAATTGAAAATTGAATCTCATGCTAACTGGAAAAATTGACCCAAAGGTAACATAATGAATTCACCCAGTCTCTCATCTGATTTGTTCTCTAATCCAGCCCCTTTTGTGTTTAATATTTAGTGGAAATAGCAGCTCAGAACATTTACTGCTGGCCATTCACAGAATGTTAAATAATTAATATTCGACAGACCATTAAAAATGCATATTAGCCCTTTTTAGGCTTGAAACAGATAAGAGGCTCAAGATAATTAAAGCGGAATGGTTCCACTAGTAAATCAGTGCCTCAGCAGAGCCCACTGAGTGAGATGCTTTTAGTTATACAACTATACAGACAAAATGCATTAGGTAAAATAGTTTGAGTTTGAGTAGCAGGTTGAAGATGCTGCAGGACGTCATGCAAGTTTGTAGAGTTAAAAATGCAAACAGTGCTAATTTGTTTCCAAATAATTGTTCTTTGGGTGCTTGGTAACGTAAGTTTTGCTGCTCTGTATGTTGGATTACATAAATTGTAAATTCAAGACAGTCCACAGATTTTATTGTTCATTGACTGCAAGTTCAAGCCATGTGTCGGTGGTGCTGCTGTCACTAACGTTTAATGGAGTTCGTCACAGACAGTGTCTCTCAGTTAAAGCTCATTGTTAATTATTCTTGACGTGACGTCTATAGTGTAATAATGATGGCATATTTCGTAATTGTAAACAACATCAATGGGTTAAAAAAGAAGGTGATGACTTCAACCGTCCAGTCGGGGCTCAGTTTGGATGCGTTCTTGTTCATAATGTCGTCGTGTGGGAGTTGGACACAGCACACACAGTTACACACTAAACAATGCAAAGAAGTGGGAGGTTGGAATTCCAGTGGAGAGGCTCCGGTGTTTCTTCCAGACGTGGAGCACGAGAATGACTTGGCAAGTTTTTATCAATGCTCTGCTTGACTGGACTGAACAAATGAACCCTGTTTGCTGTCCCGCAGAAAAACAGTTTGATTATACAGGAAGTGGCTGAGAGAGAACCCACATGTTGTGGACTTCTCCTGTGAGTGTTACAGGATCCAGTGTTGTACACCACAGCACAACTATGTTTTCAGGTCATTTGTAGGTCAGATGTTGCAATGAAACAAATGTTGGCAATAAAGTGAAAGTGTCAGAAAGGTTTCTGGGAAATGTAATGTATGTTGCAGAAAAATACAATTCTTTCAAACAAGAATATGACTTTCCTGTTTTAGAATATGTTCTGTGGCTCTGGATTTAATAAAACAAACTAAAAGTTTCTGAACATGTTTTAGAAGAGAAAATTGCAAACACGGACGGAAACTGCATCAAAATCTTTATTAACACGAAAATGTCCACTGATTTGAAGTGGCACTGCTGCCTGTGGGAGAGTCATGGAGGGAATCTGTGTGACTAAAGGGAGATAAACATGTCTGCCTGATTGGCCTGCCTCCTGTGGCTGACAGTAACCCAAACCTGTGGGCTTGATGTAAAGTCTTTTAACTGTTTGAACACAGTTTGTTCATTCTCACGTGTGATGGATGTTCAGTCCCCAACAGATTCATTTTTATGTTCTCTCTAAAATGATGATTAAAGATATATTGAGGCTGTTTTTGTCACACGGCCAAATGCATCAATGGTGTGGAATAAATTATCTCCAGTTTCCAGTTTGTTGTTATGTTTGTACTGCATGAGGATCTCTGTAACCGACTATGTAAATATTCAGCCTGAATAAACGTCCCATTAGGGTATGATTTACCTCGACTGTCAACACATCTGTCTCCCTCTCTAAGGTTTTAGTGACATTTACTGAACTTCCATCATGATCGTACTGCAGCCACATTCAACCAGGGACTGGATTTATCCACACAATGCTAGCACCGATCTATATGGTATTCTATATGCACAGTTAAAAGAGCTGTATGGCTGTTTCCACTATTAATTTGTTTGTTTCCCTTCTTTCCTGCTGATCTGTGCTCAGACTGAGTGGAGCGCTATCCCCAAAAGCATCTTTTAAGCACTTTAAAGCCTTATCGATACAGTCATCTCCCTTCTTTGAAGAAAGCATGAAGGAGGTTCAGATAATATCATCAGTCCATCAAACACACCCCAGGGAAGAGGAGATGAGGGCGGAGGGTGAAGGATGGAGAGGAATGAGGCATGCTTTATAAGGCAGGGGGGATGGCGGGAGAAAAGGAGAAATGTGGAGATAAACAGCAGCACTGTTAAACTGTGTCCGGTATAAAACTTTCTTATTTGATAAATGAAAATATACTTCCTCTGTGATTCAGGTCTCCCCCAATTAGAAAACATCACATGGTAGATATGTAGCATACATGGACATAAATGATGAAAGAAAATTCAAAACAGGGGTTAGAATATTTTCAGTCGTCCTACCGACACACAGCATTGTTATAGATACAAGCTATTAAGCTAAAGAATAGGGTCTAACTCCCTCTTAGTCACTCAGTGTGTATAAAGCAAGTGTGTGTGTGGTTTTGTGTTTGTCTTAAGGAGAGAGTGACACCAATGATTAACTGCTTTATTGCCTCTCATTGTTTGCCCCTCGTGCAGGAGTGATACGAACACAGCACAGATAAGAGCCTGAAACAAAGCTGCTGCTCATGGACGCTTTAAAACTGAAGTGGCACAGCTGTAATGTGATGTTGTCCATATCATCGACATCTGATTTTCCTCTTATTTAACCCTGACGTCTATCATTAGAGGCAGTGAGAATATGAGTGACCCAATTCTGTCTCGGATGATCACCTTTGGCGTCTTCTTGTAAGGAACCAGTGCTTGTGGCTTTGTTAGCTTTAAATCCACCTCCACATTTACATTTACGGTATTGTTACCTCCATGTGTTTGATCACACACTATTTTCCTGTGTATTTAAATGCACCATTCTGTAGAAAGTAAACATTACTAAACTTTTGCTTTGACAGTTTCATGGTTCATGTTACACAGAAATTCATGTTCATGTTGCTTTTCCTCCTTTGATTTTTCTGAATCTCTCAGTGGGTGTTCTTATTTTGAGTTTTGTGACTGAAGGAAATCTTTGGATAAACTCAGGGATCTTTAGAAATTTCCTCTGAATAAATATTTTGCTTTCAATATTGGGTAATTGGTCAGTTTGTATATACAGTAATACTATTAGAGGCTTTGTGAAACAGGTCAGCATGTCTCCTCTGAATACATACAATACATCAACATTGTTATGGCATCAGTGTGATGTTCAACAAGAGAGGGTCATACTGAAGAAGAAAATGATTTTTTTTTTTGTGTGTGTTGTAACAACGTAAGTTTGAGAACGACAGTTTTGTCAATACCAATACCAAACCAATAAATGGAACATAAACGTAGTACCTATTTCAACTGGTGATGTCATCAGGCCAGAACCACTCATTCTAGGTTTTTCTTCACATCAAAATTTGGTCATAGAACAGAATGAAACCTGAGATCAACAGACCAAAACTGTCAAACATTTGATTTGCAGTGATCTGAAGCAGAATAACAGCAAAATCCTCACATGAGAAGCCACTAACTTTAGTTGAATAAATCAAAACTCTATACGTCTGTCAATCATTTTAGTCCAAACTCCTCTACCCAAGGATCCAGGACCAAGAATGCTGTTTTTAGGTACATGGAACACAGAACACAGTTGTTTTTAATGGGGTTTACTTCTCCGTCTTGCTTGGAAGCAGTCGTGTTAAATATAGTTCAGTCCAGCTGTGAGTCATTCGGTGTTGGTCTGTAATCTCAGTTGAATGTTTCTGTGCTGCTGTGCAGAGATGGTCTCGTGTTATCTCCCTATGCATTAAATAAGGATGAAAGAACCCGTCACAGTCACTGAACTTGAGGCTGATTTGCTGCGTCATTCTGTGACCAAAGCAACCAGTGCTGTGAGTCACAGTGGGCTAAAAGCAGATGCTAGTTTAGGTTAGTCAAGGAGTGTAATTTTAGTGCATCCGCCATCTTTTCTAGTGGTTTGGTTTCTGTTGGGTTGAATAAGCCCAATAATGAGGAAGATGTTGGTGTTGCCTTGTTGGCCAAGAACCACATGGCTTTAACTGTCAGATGCTGGACATGGCAACACAAAAACTTAGTGACACTGAGCATTAACTGGGGTTTTCATGCATTGATGTTCCACATAGTCCCCAAAGAAAACAAACATAAACCACAATACATGAATAAATTCTCACAGTCATTACCAAAATATGTTCTTTCTGTAAACTATTACAAAATAAATAACAATGTAGAGTACATGCAGCAAGGACTCAGCAGCATGCTACATGCTAGTCACAAAACCTCTTTTATAAATAGCATGACATACACTGATTTTACACTACAGTAATTAATGTTCCAGATGAAAAGATATTTTTGCCATTTTTGACTGTTTTCCAGAATATGGATAAAATGCTGATTATATTCTAAAGTCTTTTCACATATTGTCACATTTTGGAGACCAAGCATCTCTCAGGCCCACACTGTGTTGAATTACTATAAATCTGAAAAGGGATTTCTTTTTTTTATGGTAAGGATTACCATGTTTCTGGCCCACAGTGCCCTACAAAAGCCTCCCTGGAGAGATATTAAGCAGCCACATAGCCTAGCTCCATGCTAGCTCCACCCACAGTTATTCATCTCCAGTATTTCATAAGTCACGGCCACTCAGATAGTGTTAGTAATATAATGACCCTGACTCAAGTTGTTGGTTTGACAGGTTCAGTTTTTATAATGTTATATATTGGTTTCCATTACGTCTGGTCTGAACCTCTGGACCTGAGCGGAGCTGGAGCTGAGGTCTTTTTGACAACTCTTAATGTTTGACTTTCCTCTAATTTTTCACGTTTTGACCACATACGGACCCACTGAACTGGTCTGTTTGGTGGAGGAGGGGTGTACTGTAATGTATGGTTCATCGGATTTCATTGGATGTAATTGAATGGGGTTCACAGGTCAATGCAGCAGTCAGCATTGATTGGATGATAATGACATTTGTAAGAAAACAATCACAAAAACAACAGAGACTAATAAATGTGGTGTTTTCTATCAGTGAACCCTGATTAATAAAATGAAATAAATAAATGGGGGAGAAAAAACAGATAAGTCCACATAGTATTGCATCCGTTCTACAGAGGCTGTCATTTAGAGTGTCTGTAATGATGGGAATTTGTGTATAATCCTTTATTCTAATCAGGAGGGTCACTCTGATGGTGAGTTTTAAATCAGATCAATACAGATTAGAGGAGAGTGGAAGCATGCGTATCACATTGAACAGTTTTTCTCTTCCGTCAAGGACATGTATCACATGCTGCTATTTCTCTGTAAACCAATGGCACAGACTTTACTACCAGAGCTGTCATATGCTTTTGCCGCATGGCTGGTTTTTATAGTGTCCTTGCAGTTGATGTCACATTAATGTTCCACCTCTGCAGAGTGATGACATTTTTGCTCCACAGTTCTATTTGATCAGATTTCATCTTGTGTAAATTTTACATTTAGTGTACCAAGTTGATCGCAGGTTCAAACCACATTACGAAATAAGTAATGGTCTGGTAACTGGTCTCTGTGTCCAAATATGTCCATATCTTTATGTGTAACTTTCTGATCATGATCAATTTCTGATAAAGACTTGTGAATAATTCAACTTACAACAGCATCTTGTAATCAATTGTGTTTGTAGGTTGAGGACTATAATCTGCTTTAAACATTTGCTCCTGGCGGCCCAAATAAAATGGGTGAAAGTCGACAAATAGCAGTGCCCTCTTGTGTTTTTATTTATTTAGAAACATAATCTTGTTTTTTTCCAGTTCAAGATATAATTTTTTTCTTCCAGCTTTAATTCACCTCATTAACCACAATTACAATTCTCTGGTTTACTGTTTTCATTTTTGTCCAAGATGCATCGTCTCATTACGTTCTTTACAGGAAACATAATCTGTTTTACTTACATTTTTACTTTGATTATATAAATCTTATCTTTAAAGTAATGTTTCCTAACTTTGCGGGAGAAATATGATGTAAACTACACTAATTGTGTTTTTATCTCTGACATCAGTCTTATGCACTGTATGTGTGTTATTTGTGCTGCCTGATGTTATCTACCCACTCCAAAGGGAAGCCATGTTTAATGCCAACACCAGCCCAGAACGATTTCCCCCTCCCTCCTGTCTCCCCGCTCTGCCTTTGTCTCTCTCATTCCTTTCTTCTTTCTCTCCTTTTTTCTCTCATGTCTCTCTTCACTGTACTTCAGCATGAGGAGGTCTTCATTTATGGGTTTTTTTTAACTTTAGTGGTAAAAATTAATGATCTCTACTTCTTTACCTCTGGTTTGATTTGTCTCAGTGTGGTCTGCAGTGATATCCTATTTACCTAAATCTTGGCTCACCCTCACATAGCTGCACACAGACGCACAAACCTCCTCCCCTTTGTGTCTAGCTGGCAAGCTGATGAATGACAGAACCGCTGTGATCATTCCTTATCTCTGCAGCCCTAACACACAGGGTTTTTTGAGGACACCCTGCATGATGACACTGTAAGTGGCTCACCTTTTGTTGCTCCCACCACAGTCAGGTTTTTGTAAAGCTTGATATCTTTACAGTGTTATCCAACCTAGACTGCAATTTTAATCTGAGAGTACAGTCAAGTACTCCCCTTTGGAGAGCCCCTTGAATGCTTGGTCAACTTTTCTGGCCTGGGTATGTCATTCCTTGAGCTGCACAGAAAATGCATGTGTAACAACACTTGGCAGTAGTTATTGATTGTACCCAATTCAACAAAAAAGATTTTATCATCACTCAGAACAACAACTGAGGGTAAATAATAGTGTTCCAAAAGAGTTTCCATGTATTAGAATCCTCATACTTAAATCTCTCATTTATATTCGAGCACAGAATACATATTTGATGACACTTCCTTTTCTCATTGAAAATATAACAGAGGCAGTAAAACTCGACGTAACATAATCAGACACCACATTTATTCATGTCTCTGCCTGCCGCAGCTGTGGTCTGATGACAACAGCCAATCAGGTCTGCAGAAAGGAAGTACCACAGTCAGACGCCTTTGTTCCTCACCACACTCATCTCGTCAGCAGTAAAACCCATAATGATGGGCAGTTATAAAACAGAATTGATGTCTGCTTCTTAATGCTTCACTACTGTTTCTGTGTGGGGAGGATAGACACTACACGCAACGGTTTCGCTTCAAGCTGGGATATCAATAATTTGGGGGAACAGTTTCATTACCAACTCAGCTTGCTTTGCTGGAAAAAGGTTAAATTATGGGAAACAATATTAGGTGCTTTGCGATTCATGTTTTTGCGTTTTATAACGATTCTATAAATGTTGTAAACTATTCTATAAATATTAAAGTTGCGGAATGCTCTGGACAGATTACAGAACCGTCTTGTGGTTGGTGGTTACACTCTTTAGTTGACGGCTCTCAACAATAGACTTGTGATTTCTGTGGCCGCAGAAAGAAGCCTGTACATTATGTCAACTATTCTATCATTAAATCATGTTGTGATTGGTGCAGTGTGACTGCAGACATTAAAGAACTACTGTAAACCTCAGATGCACTGTCAGCAGCTTATTTTGGCAGCATAGAGTGTGTTTTTTTGATACAAATGATTACTCTGCTTCAGTTTAGAGCAGTTAGACACCTTTTTGTTCTGGCACCATATTAAAGATGATTCATCATGGTGAGCGGCTAAGGATCTGTCACTGAGATAAGTGTTTTTCTTTGGTTTCAGATCTGACTTCAAAAAATGAATGAAATGAATTTTGTGAGGAAAAGAAAAAGACAGAAACAGACAGCAATCTACTGCATTTACTCCAAATTGAACTGATTAATTTAAAATTGTCATTATTAAAATACACATAGCAATTTCCTGCGGATTTCTGCCGATTTTTATTCATACTAATTAGTCAGTCATTTTCAGATTACCACCGCTGTATACGTCGCAGCGGGGAGCCGGAGTCTATCCCGGCGGCATAGGGCGTGAGGCGGGGGACACTCCAGGCAGGACACCAGTGTACTGCAGAGCCACACAAAGACATACAACCATGCACACACACACACACACTCATTCCTACGGGCAATTTGGAACGGCCAATCAACCTGAAGCGCATGCTTTTGGAGGCGGGAGGAAGCCGGAGAACCCGGAGAGAACCCACGCAGACACGGGGAGAGCATGCGAACTCCGCACAGAGCAGGACTCGAACCCGGGTCCACCGTGTTGTGAGGCAGTAGCGCTAACAAAAATTATCTTGTCATCTCAACTTTGCAAAGTTTTTTCCTCAAACAACAATACAGTAATAACTTTAGCAAATGTATTAATTGATTGGCAATTGAATGAATATGAAACTATTAAGATCAATGAGAATGCTTGTAGTGTTTCGCATCACAAATTCACCAAATGCACACGAGAAGGAACAAAAGAAAGCAGTGCTGCAGTTGGCAGAACTTGCTGTAAAGAAGAGGAAGTCATCAAACTAGGAATTCCAGTTGTGAATTGTCAATAGTGTAAATATTAATATAACAGATAGCTAGAAAACATTTCTTGAACTGAAGAGAGATGTCACCTTCTCAGAAGCCCTCTAATGAGAAAGGCAAAGCATTGAAGGAAAACAGTGACTGAATACATCTTCTTGCTCTGTGGTGCACTGGCGTTGTGCCTGGAATGTCCCCTACCTCTCACTCATAAGTCCGCTGGGATAGGCTTAACTTTTCATTAAATAGGTTGGCTTAAAGTCATTATATTTAGTTTTTCTTATCAATAATTTCTCTCTGAATTGGTTATAAATGATTAGCAACCTCTCAGGTAACCTTAGCCTTCAACATTGCTTCAAAATTAATAGTTCAGTTGAAAAAAATGCTGAATGTCCTTGTTTCCTTCCCTGTTAAAAGCAAGGATGCAGTTGTCCGTGGTTTTAACAGAGATGAAAAGAGATTGTTAACACTGGCCTTCATTAAATGTCTTCCTTGGATTTAAATTTTGGCCTACTCTATTAAGTAATTCTTCTCGGTTTGACTTTAAATATTGGCATCTCTCTCTCTCTCTCTCTCTCTCTCTCTCTCTCTCTCTCTCTCTCTCTCTCTCTCTCTCTCTCTCTCTCTCTCTCTCTCTCTCTCTCTCTCTCTCTCTCTCTCTCTCTCTCTCTCTCTCTCTCTCTCTCTCTCTCTCTCTCTCTCTCTCTCTCTCTCTCTCTCTCTCTCTCTCTCTCTCACATCACAAGCTACACACACACACATGCAGGATATGCTGACATTCGTCATGCAGTCTGTGCTAGGGTTAGTTACACTTCTGCTCTTTGTATTACAGTAATCCAAAACAATAAATCATTTGTGATTATTGGTTTGGAGTGTGAAATGTAAAGAAAATTATTTTCAGTCTAAAGCCTTGATAAAATCTGAAATATCCTCACTGTGGGACGAGCAAAGGCTTATCTTATAACCTGTCTACATAAATCCAGGTGCCTGTACAGAATAGGGCCTTTGAGCAGAAAGGCATCACCATCATGGCTGTTTTGTTTCATCACTGTCACAGGCCGACTACTCTGATAGTCCAAATTATCTGTTATTTTAGTAATTAATAAACCAAGCAGTTATTTAAAGATGTAGGTGTCCATTTACAGAACTGGACTTATTCACTTATACATTTATAAGTTACATCTGGCCCACTGAGGACAGCCATTATGCCGATGTGGCCCTGTGTGAAAATGAGATTGACACCCCTGGTCTAGAGGAATCAAACACATTTCAGAGTGGTTAAACACGTGAAACATTCCTAAACAGCATGTTTGATGATATATCTGGTCTCAGCAGAATTTTAGAAATTAATTTTACCCTAATAAGGCAAGGCTACTAGAAAATATCCCCAGAAATGTGATAGTTAGAATGAGGTGATGTGGTGCACTAAGGTTTTGAAACCTTGTGGCTGTTTACTGTTTACTGCCACAGCTAAATTACTGCAGATGAAACACTGGTCTGTGTAGTGTCAGTGCCTGCTGACATGCATAAACTGTGTACGTATGTGTGTGTTAGGGGGCGGGGGGTATGGGTATAGGATTTATTCACTAAAAATGGCAGATGGGAGAGCATTGGGAGACTGTAGAGGTGCAGTCAAGCATTGACGAGGTGGTGGCAAGATGAAAATATTGATTCCCAGTGGCAGAGCAGGCATTAATCAAAATATGATCAAAAACTATTAAAAAGTTATTAAAATGCACTCATTTAATTCTGTCATAAAACTATCCATGTGTGCTATAATGTACTAGAAATATTAAATGACTTATTGCCCTCTGTAGAATGATTAAACAGAATAATGCCTCAGTGGTCGGTTGGAGCTCCTCTCCACTCAGTCAGCAGGCTGCTGGTTGTTACCTGGTGAGGCATCAGCTGTTCAGCTCATTACATACCAGCAATGTTCAGTCAGGATAGATAGATGGATAGACAGATGGATAGACAGACAGACAGATGGACAGACAACAGCTACATTTATTCACGTTTTCACATCTGGGATTGTGCAGACTGCGTTATTCACTCTTACTACAATTGTTTTGCCGTCGCTCTGTGTAAAATATCACATTTTTTACCTAAGAGGATCTATTGTTAGGGAGTGGGAATCCAGTGACATCCCTAAAAAGAAGTCATGAAGAAGTTTTGATGGGCTACTACTTCAAGCTGGGAATCCCAAAAGACAAGCAAGCATCTGTGTACCAGAGGTCAAGATATCCTAACCTCAGGCCTCAAATACAGGTTCAGAATAAATAATGGAATAATTTTAAACTTTGGAAAGTCCCCACAGAGTCACAAGAGATTTAATACAAGGAGTTTCTCAGGCTGGATAGTACTTGTTGTGATGCAAACCAAAGTTAGTGGGCAGCAAACAAAAGTCCAGCCCATCCAAATGTATTAGGACTTTGGAGGGGAAAATTATGTCACTCAATTTGTGCATTGTAGGGATCAATCACTGTTTATGAAAGGAAGGTATCTCTATCAGCAGCCTAACTGTACACAGTCTGTATATGAGAGTTATTACATATAGATAAGATGGAGAGAGGGAGCGTTGGGCTCAGCAGTGGTGACTGGTGCTCTTTAGGGGAGGTTATCTCTGGTCACACAGCGCTGCCTGTCCACCTCGATCACGTCAGGCCACACAGACCCTGCCTGTGGAGCTGAGCCACAGAGAGCTGGGAGACACTGTCATCTTTTTAACCCTGTCTCTCATTCTTTTGCTTTTTTCTCTTTCCTTTATGCAGGTCATTGTTTGAGTTATAATTAATAATGTAGTCCAAAGTCATTTGCTTTTGTTGCTCATCCCTTTTTATTCCTGTACATTTTGAAGATGTAGCATTTAATACCATCACGCCTGAGGTTTCTTATCTTTGAAGACAACAGCTAGTGTTCAGGCAGATTTTTAGTATTATGGCAGCAGATTTACTTCAGTACACAGTCAATGCAGAATGAAAGGAAACAAAAGAAATGGCTCCCTACACACTGACATGAGATTTCAGCTGTGATGAAGGAGACATACTGTAGTACACACTATACCTTTGCTTGCCAACGGGCTGATTTTTGCAAGCAAATAAGACATTTTGTTAGATGTTTTAAAGGTCAGCCTCAGTTGTGTGTTGATATAATTTGACAGGAGAAAATATAGTGTCACAAAGTGAAGGCAGTGTAGCTGCAGCTAACCACATTGGAACACTGCAGGTGTTACTGCTGAGTGTTTTATTATTATTCTAATGCACAGTCATACAATAACGATTCAGCAGTGTCACTGTAACAGTTTAGTGTACTATGGGGGCATTCTTCATGAAGCAGCTGGATGATCCTTCAAGGCTGCTTGTCTAGGAATGTTAGGATTGTGAATTCCTCTCATGCATCTTCAAGCCTCGATGCCGGGCAGCAACAGATGCATGTTGAGTCCTCATCGTGTGCTCCAGTAAAGCCTGGCTCTGCTCTTGGTATCCAGTTTATTCAGCAGGCAGAAAAGACGAGAAACACGCTGACTGATAACAGCCTCGCTGACAGGGATTGTTCAATGCACACATTTTGTCCACATGTTACAGCTTCTCAGTGGGTGTCACAGGTTGACACTGAACAGTTCACTCATCCTGTTCATTTTTTATCTTTTATCATGCTGATTGGAATGTTTTAGTCACAAAGCTTTTTCATCCAGATGAGTCAGCCGACCACCTCTCCGTGTTCTTTGTCATTTAGTTGTCCTTGACTCTTGGGGTGTGTATTTACAGCAGTGTACTTATTATTCCCTGTTGTGTCTCTCTCTCTTCAGGCCCTTGCATCCCACAGAGCCTACCTCTTAACGGCACGCATTCCTGCTAAGGTAAGAATTGCAACTCAGTGGAGTTCAACTTTTTTCCAGGCAGAAGCAACAATTTAAAGCAGTTGACTTCTTTGACAAAAATATAGATTTGATTAGAAAATATCACATATCAGTATTTTCTTGCATTTAAGTCGACTTTAAGAAGTTCAATTTGTCAGAGTTTATCAGAAAATAAATTGTTGTGATGCCTTTCTCTTCCCACTCTAAATCAATGTATGAGTTACCATGCAGTTATGTTGGATGGCTCTGTGAATGTCATACTTGTTTGTGTCAAATTAAAACTTCTTCAGTCTGGGGTTATTGTTTCATGCTAACTTTATTAGCTCATGTCAGTAGTGTCTTGTCCTATCACTAAAACAATGCAGAATGTGCCTTTAATGATTTTAAGGAGATGGTTATTGGAAGCAAGGTGCATTTTTGTTCTCCCCACCAGACATTTCCTATAGTTAGCTCACAGAGCACACTGGAGTCTGGGTGTTTTAAAGAGCACATTAAGGCTAAAAAAGTAGCTCTGTGTGCCCCTGGTTATTTTGCTCTTATACACTCATACAGCTGTGTTTTCATAGAGCAGCAGCACCATAAGGCAGCACAGATGGAAAATGTTAGCATCATCACCGGCAATGAAACATCTGTCACCATGTTTACCAGCTTCACTGTCACCACTACCTCATAAAGAGCAGCAGTGCAGTAATTCAGAGCAATTGATCATAAAAATTTCCACTATCACCATTTCAACAACAGGTTTATTCCTCTGATCTCAATATTTGAGAATTCACTTCCTTCTGATGGGAAAGAGTAATACTTTATATCATACTTTTGCATAGAATTATGTTCTCTATTATAATTTTTAACAGATCCAGGATATGCTAAACTGTAAGCTTCCCCATCGATAAGCTGCTTCAGTGGGCAGCTTAGGTGATTGATCAGTTGCTTTAAAACTGATTTATTGGTTTACTGTGGTTACAAGTGGTCGTAAAGAAGATGCAGGCTGACCCTGTTTCACATGATGCCATGTTTTCCTTTGTGCTGCAGATCCAGGATGTGTTTATTTAGCTAGCTCTCTGTTTGTTTTCTGACTGCAGAAATCCTGAAGGGATCATGTTGTTGCTTTACGAAGAGTAAATCCCCTAAAGAACTCCCATCACGACCCACGATTGTTTTTATATCTCTACATCACTTGGTTATATGTTTTCTTCCCCACGTTGGGGTGTCTTTTTGCAAGCTTCAAGAGTAGCTCCACTGGTCTCAAAGTGAAGTCTTGTCAGTTTGGTTTGTGATAATGTTAACAACAACAATGACAAAATTAATAATGATGATTATTATAATCTGCGACCCGCGGTGGTGGAAGAAGCAAGTATAGACAATAAATGAATGAGTATGATAATGATATTTATGATAATGTTGTTGATCATCACCTGGGTCCAGAATATTTTAAAAGGCATTCTGTACCATTGCTGGATTGGTCCAGTTATAAGATTTTTGCCTCTAACTTTTGGATCATGAGGCAAGGCTTGGATACAAGTTGCACAATGACATCACCTTAAGCTCTAACTCACATCACGAAAGTTGCACTTTTCTTTAATAACTAAAGAAGGTTTTCATTTTCAAAATGTTATGAGGGTCAGACTATCATGTCAACTGTTGCTTTAGGTGCAGTGACATAATGGAGAAACTGAGTTGTGCTGGTGGAGGTTTCCGCTCTGTGAGTGCTGTCTAGTTTTAGACATGAGATAATGAGTCATGAAATATGTTTCTCTGTGTCATTCTTTTTTCCACACAGAATACTGGACCCCTCTCAAATTGGATTTTCTCCCTTTAGTATTGCAGAAACCTTCTATCCTCTTCACCAACCACAGATCACTTGTGTCTCCCATTCTGATGGTCTCTTTTTCCCCTCCCCTCTCCATTGTTATGCCCTCCCCAGTCAACACTTTGCCATAGTACAGCAGATATAACCTACAATTTCATAATTTAAATGACTATAATACATGTTATCTATATAATTGCCTTTAAGTTAATGTTGTTTTTTTCTTAGAGCTTTTGGATCTAATATTATTTGCATTTTCAATTTCTTTCTCAGTCAATTAAATTCCAGAAAATATGAGTTGGTAATACACACACACATCACATCGTTCTATTACTTTCCACATATTTGATAAATTCAGTTTTACAGGTTGTCTGGCAAAAAAAGTAAATAAATGGGAAAAAAATCAGTTTCTGTTGAATCAAAGTTTCTTGGTGGTTTCTGTGTATTTCTGCTTCTGGCCATTGTGTTTGATCTGTCAAATCATGTCTCTGCTTGGAATCCATGAGCTGGATATAAAACACACAAGAGGAAAATCAGCAGGTAGGGATTTTGTCAGTAATGTTGCTTTAAGGGAAGTCCATGGTCTAAACACTGAGATAAATATTGTAGTAAATCCTCGCCCTTTTTATTGTACTTGCAACCACTCCTGTGTGTGTGTGTGTGTGTGTGTGTGTGTGTGTGTGTTTGTGTGTGTGTGTGTGTGTGTGTGTGTGTGTGTGTGTGTGTGTGTGTGTGTGTGTGCGTGTGTGTGTTGTTTGGCTACAGCGTTTAACAGTCTGTTCGTGTCTCCTCCCCATCCTGCAAGTTCTCATTCACACACGTTGTCATTCGTTTCTCCTCTTCCTGTGTTTTCCCTCTAACATCTTGTAATAAAAGGAGACCATGTATGTCTTTCATAGACATATGCTCCCTTTCATTGTTCTCTTTTATGTTTTATGTTAAACTATGGAACTATTTATAATGTAGATGTGCAGTTGGAACAAATGTGGAGCTCAATCGTTGAACATTCCATAAACCAGGAGTGAACACAAATATGATCCTGTGTTACATTCAACCGCATCATCCTCCCAAAAGAAAAAAAATTGGACCAGTACATGTGGCAGATGGACAGTGAATGAATGAGTGCATATTTAGTTCTTCCCTGGACTTCCCAGCGTGATGTCCCGCCATTATTGGTTGGCTGTTCTGTTTAGCATTAGCATTTTATTATTTGCTATTCAATTGAATTGAACTCATCGATGCCATTATACTTCAGTCTTGAAAGTGCATGTGGTAGTATACTGCAATAACTTGCAACACAACGCAACAGCAGTACTGTGCATTGGTGGTGTTGTCAGTATTGTCAGTATTCAATAAAAATTCTTCACCGTAGATAATAACTAAATATCCGTAATTATTATCCTGTGTTGGGTTCATCCTGACAAAAGGCCAGTTCATCACACGTCCCACTGTAATTTGATATCTTATAATATGTGACAAGTGTTATTTTTCCAGAATACAGTACATGCCATGCAGGAGCAGTAATACTGCGTTATGGAGGATTAAGTAGTTTCATAAGGTGAAAAAAAATTGAAAATTGTCTAACCTGACTTGTGTATCTGATAGATTGATTTATTCTTGAGTAAGTTATTAAACTCCTGATTGTGTTTTGTTTTGTTTTGTTTTTTAAAAAAAAGCAAAATGTGTTTGGTTTTTTGTTTTTTTTTACAAAATCAATGCCAACCTTTTACTAAGAGGAAGCACTATTGTTCATGTTACAGGGCCTTGTAACTGTACATTGTTCTCTGTGTTATATAACAAACTATTTTAAAACTTTTTTTTTTAATTTTCTTGTTGTATTTTAGTTTCATATATAAAAAAAAATCAGTCCCACAGTAAGTAAACATTGTTGTTGTGCCTTTATTGCAGAATTCTTTGTCGGTTGTAAACTGAATTAGTGAGTAGCTGCACCTGTGCTGAAGTAAACACACAAACACAGCTTGTTGCAGTCAGACGGCAGACAGACAGTTCTCTCATGTTTGAGCAGAGCCTCAGGAGCACAGCGCCCACCTGGAAAAGTCTGGCCACGCTCCTTAGCCTGCCCTCAGGCTCTGTGTTGGATGTCTGTGGAGAGAGAGAGCGAAGGAGGAATCCGTGCTCTGAAAACAGTAGTAGACATTTTTATTCATGGATTTCCCCCCTCACAAAAGAAGTTCTTTTTTGTCCTTTTTAGGTACGGAAAGACAGACAGCTTTCTATGCTCTCATGCCACAGAAATGGAAAATGTGGATGCAACATGGTTGTAGTTTCTAGCCTGACTTCCTCAGATAAGCCTGTGCTTGAATGTAAAGAGGAAATGAGAAGGGAACCTTTTCCTCAATTTACCCTTTTTTAGGTCTCAACTTCACCTTTTTTTGTTTCATCAAAGCTGAAGTTTACGCCTAATAAATTCAGATGATTCAGGTCTTTTTCATAGCTTTAGTATCATAGCAATGCGTAAAAGTCACTCCAGAGTATTACATGTGTTCTTAAAAATAAGCCACAAGACAAACTGCATCCCGGTTTTGGTTCCATTTCAAAACAATTTTGTAGAGTTTAAATACTAGGTAAAAAATATGTTTAGCTAAACAGTAACTGTGATCTTTGTCCAAAGGCTTCGCATAACCCTATAAGCCTGTCGGATGTTGCCACAACTGAACATGTAAATGCATGATCGAGTGATAATGTAGTCTGTCGGACATGAGAAAGAAAGAAGAAATGACTGCATTTGCATCCCTACCTAATAATTATGGAACAAGCATATTTTTACATAGCATTCCTCAGATAAATAGTCACTGTTGTAGACGGTCCAGTAAAATCCCAAATTATTACTAAGCGTAGGCAGGATTTGCAAGACAGATGCCCTATAATACTGTTGGCTCACTCACAACTACGTGAGCAGAACACTGGCACATTTATTTATGGATCATAACATATTTCTGTTATAATAAGTAAATAAAACATGATAATTATTGACTTCCAGCTACTGTATGTTTGTAAAAGTAATGCACTATCAACCACAATTTTATTTTCCTTTTCCCCCCAAGGATATGTGATCACCCATGTTTGTTTGTTTGCCTCAAAGGCATCAGGAAAATTGAGTGTGATTAAATTTGGAGTAGCTTTGAGTTCTTGGCTAGTAAAGACTTGACAAGAATGTGAGGACAGCAGTGAATTCTTGACCATTTTATCTGACATCACAAGATGGACATTTGTCTTTTATCAAGAAAAACTATAAATATTTCTATTCTGGTAATGTAGTTGTGATTAATATTAATGACAGGATTTTGTTTTGACATACTCCCGAAGTTATTTTCTGATTGTTCTGGTTTGAGTGACACTGCATTGATGCTGATTTATGTACTGTGAAAAAAAACAACAACAGTAATTCAGGTAGAAACAAAAGCTTGATTATTGCTTTTGTTGTAAACCCCTGGCTGTCTATTTATAACAAGGTAATTTCTGTGCTCTTTTTTAGGTGGAACACTCCTTTAATTATCTGGAAATCCAGGGGATTGCTTGTAACAAGCCTACACAGGTACAGAGACTAACACTTTAAGGGTATAGGTAGGCATTTTTTACATTGGACATGTTCAAGTTGGGTGTTCCCCTGTTGTCCTAGCCATATAATGTCTACAGATATGTTTTCTCAATGTCACAATCTTTATTTAAATTGTACTGTAGCACACTTGTCCAATGTTGTCATATAACTTCCTCTGTATTGACACAGTATACATAGTATACTGTATATACATAGTATACATTATACATGTATGCTATTTTTATGTATGCACACTAAAGATGACAATTATCAAAATGCATATGTGCATTTTGCGTTTAGGTTCAACATGAAGTCTTCATATGTTTTAAGTTTTTAAAAAAAAATAATTTTAATCAGTGAACTTTGTTGTTAAGTACCAGGAATGAGCATGCGCACACACACACACACACACACACACACACACACACACACACACACACACACACACACACACACATACAAATACATATATATATACAGTATATATATAGTATATATATAAAGGAACAGCAGGAAGCTCATGACAGTCACACCAAAAGAAAATACGACCCTGGGAAATGAGTACCGTACAGGCTAGATGCTGAAATGTTTCATTATCAAATATCAGGATCATTTGGAGGTAATCTGGAAAAGTTTATAGACTCATAGTAATTGTTTTGTTCAGGGATGTGTCAACATGGTGGATATTTTCTGATGTGGCAACTTTTCCATCTTAGCCAGAACAGATAATATAGTAGTTAGAATGGGGACTACTATACCGTATGTGACAGCAAAAACATGTCTGGATTCAGAAATGATATGGGAGATGCTTCCCATCTGGGAAGAGCTTCCATTTGGCTTTTTGACCAGTGCTGGCTAGCTGTCAGTTAGCGGGATCTACCGACAAATATGATAATCCATCTCTAGCGAGAGTATTCCTCCAGCTGAGCCCCTCTTATCTCCAGAGATGTCCATCCTCTTAGTATGCGGATGGATGGTCTCTGACATTTAATAAGAATCAGCTCAGATTATTCTAATTGTGGCCTATAGAGGAGGAATGTATCAGGATTTGCATAATTTAATGCTGAAATGGTTGGCCAATCTTAGTAAATGCCATTAAGTTCTCCTTTTGATTTAATACAAATATGTTCAATTCAAATGTGGTTGAGTGAATAGAGGAATGTGTCGGCTATGTTATTACTGGGCAGATGGGCAGCAAAGTGGAATATGAAATGGTATAAAGAAAGAAAGGTGGATGTCTCCTCTGTGATGTCCCAATAAATATAGCTGGGGTTGCAAGAGATTCAGGTAAACTGGTGTGTGATGGTGTGAATTACTGACCACTGTGTTCTCGTAGCTTCTCATAGAGTACGAACGAGCCTCCTTCTCTCTGAAGCTGCTCTCTACTGAGGAAGTCAATGAGGTGGTCACATACATAGGAAACTGTCTGCTGAGGATATGTCCAGGCCTCCCACCAAGGTAACAACCTGTGTGTTTGTGTGTGTGTGTGTGTCTGTGTGTGTGTGTGTGTGTGTGTGTGTGTGTGTGTGTGTGTGTGTGTGTGTGTGTGTGTGTGTGTGTGTGTGTGTGTGTGTGTGTGTGTGTGTGTGTGTGTGTGTGAGTGATTGTGTAGTATTTGATTATGGTGATTTTAGGTAAATTTATTATGATTTAGCATTCATTTTCACAGATGAAGTGTGTATATGAGCATCTCTTTTGATTTAGCATTTATATTGTATGTAGAGAACTGGATGCATTCTCAATGTGAAGTCCTAACTACTTGTAACATGATATTTTGAACAGGTTGATAATGTTAGGCTTTTAATTTAATTTTTTTTCCTTTTTCTTTTCAGCAAAGTGATGAAGAAGCTCCACATGGAGCCCTCTGACAGGTTGACCTCTGTGCAGACTCTATGGGAAAACAACAAGCCTGTTGAACCAGGACCTTGTGGTATTACACTAATTATTACACTAATTCATGCTTACTTCTGAGTGTTATGCAGTGAATGTACATGAAGGGTACAGTACTTATTAATGGTGAATTGATGGTAGTTTCATACACTTTGTGCATTCTTGTAGAAACAGTATCTGACTGCTTTGGGAAAATACGTTCTGTTGCGTTTTTTCTTCTACCAGGTGGGTTCTCTCAGATGTACAGATGTGTTTGTGACTGGTTGGGGCTGCCTTACAAAGAAGAGGTGCAGTGGGTCAGTATCACTCACTTGTTTAATACATCCTGTTTGAAATGTACAGCACTCCTGTTAGTGGGATGGCATTAAACTGAATATGAAGCCACAAGAGTAATCCACTGTGTATGTATATAATGCCCATGTTCATTTGCTCATAATGGACATGCATGCCTCTTTTGTTTCCTGTCCAGGATGTAGACACCATCTATTTGACACAAGACACCAGAGAACTCAACCTGCAGGACTTCAGCCATCTGGAGAACAGGTGGGTGAAATCACAGAAGAAAGATAACCTGAGAACACTGACTTAATGTGAACACTTAAGGAATAAGTGGCACATAAATGAAGCCATGTGGATTAACGTGTCCGAAATGGGAGGCAAAACAAAATAATTTTTCACTTGAGGTCAGTCAGGCCCTGCAGTAGATACGGTGGTTCTGCTGGTGTGACGTGCTCTGTTTATACCTTTGTGATTTGTAAGTAAGAACATGTTTATGAAATAAAATATGTAATTGTTGCCGTAACCCTGTGTGTCCTTCCTGTCTGATCCTCAGGGATCTGGTGGCTATAATAGGAGTTCTGGAGTTCAACCAGTGGTTTACCAAGCTCTCCATCAAGGACTACAAACTGGTTAGTAGCTGTTTGCCTAAGTCTTCTTGTTTGTTTGTTTATCTTGACTTTTCAGGTCAGACAAATCACAAACATATACTGTATATAATAATCATCTGACAGCTGTCCATTGAAGGTCTAGTTTGTAAAATATACTGTATTAACCTAATGAGCACACTTCATTACCACAGTGCGTCTTTGTTTGATCTTATATTGTACATTAGAATATTATATTTAATTTCTGCTTATAAATCCCAATACATCACATTAGATCTTTGACAATGCACGAGAGGTTGCTGAGTCATGTATCAGTAGAGAATGTATATCATCTCTTTATGCATGTCTTAATGTACATGTCTGTGGCTTCACCTCTATGTCTGAATGAATCTTCATTTACTTTGTCTTTCTGCCTGTGCTGCCTCCACCCTCCCCTCCTGTCTGTTGACCGAGGATCAGTCCAATGTTTTTGTGTGATAAGACTCCTAATCCTATGGAGACAATGGGGCTCAGTGTCTCTGCTCTTGCCCCCTGCAGCAATCTATTACTAACTCCACAACTCCAGTCTCCCATCTCACCAATTATCATTCCTCACTCCAAACACTTACCTTATGCCTCAATCAGGGACAAATCCTTTGTTTTCACTCTTAAAATTGAGCCCAAATACTGGCATCTGTGCGTCTTTTGTCCATCATGTGCATTTTTTATTCTACATGAGTTTGATTTATATCAGACACTTCTGTTTTTGTTTTGGTACAGATTCAGCACTAACTCATGTTATTTGGAATGTAATTACAAATTACATGTAGTGTGTGTGTGTGTGTGTGTGTGTGTGTGTGTGTGTGTGTGTGTGTGTGTGTGTGTGTGTGTGTGTGTGTGTGTGTGTTTGTGTGTGTGCTTATTGTTGAATGAAGCAGGAAACCGTTTGTAAGTCCAGTTTGTAGGATTTATGTGCGTCCAATGGTGTGGTTACCATCAACTAAACACCTCTTACATCATCCTCCACTGCAATGGCTGCTAAAATCGCAAGACCCGACAGTCACTTTTAATTAAATGTAATCCACAATCAAACAAGAAATGTGCCATTAAAATGTGAAATCGTTAGTATTCTGGAGGAAAATCATGGATCACCCCTTTCAGTTGGATCTGCTTTGAATTGGATGACTTCATCGATGGCAGACGCCTCGTCTTTTAAGCCAGATTTATGTATAATTGACAAGAATGGCCACAAACAAAAAATTCATAATTAAAATTTTAACCCAATGTTAAAGAAATCTTCCTTTTACATCTGGATCCAGTCCAGATCAGATTCTTTGCAGTTGGCCCTGGCCTTCCACCAACATGCAGAAAAAAACTGTTTGGTAGATTTTAACTGTTACCCAGTGAACAACATTACCCACCCTGCACAAATAAAAAGTAAAAGGCCTTCTTTCAAGCCAGGGGTAGGTTTTTCTCTTCTGATTATGGTGGTAGGACATAGTGGGGGAGTATCTAAACTCTGTACGGAATATAAATCAAAATGTTTTTAATATTAAATCAATTACTGACCCTTACTTCCCCTTAATCTTAAACAGCGGACCTTTACATCTCAAATTTTATTTTATTTTTTTGCATTTTTGAGCTACTAACCGTTTTGAATTTAATTAAGTTGAATTTTATTTGACTTTAATTGGAGTGAACTGCAAAAATAGAAAGTGATTGAAAGCATGAGGAGCAGAGAGATTCCTTGTGCTTAGTTCACAGAATGTTTCACATGTCAGTGATCAAACTGTAAGAGAGACGAGTCAGGAAGGACAGATAACGTTTAATGAGAAGCCAGAACAGAAATACTGTATGGAGAAAGCTGTTGTTTGCTTTATAGAAGTGAGTCAGTTGATGTTCCTGTCAAATCCAGTGAAGTGGCATGTACAAGTTCAACTCAGGGCCAAGGGTGCCCACCGGACTGATATATTCATTATAGCTGGGAGAAAAAAACAGTCTAAATAGAGCAGATAAGAGACAGCGCTGCTCTGGAGTGGATGATATAACACACTCCAAACTCTCTCTCTTTGTCTTGAGAAGGGATTATGCTCTCAGTCTCAGTCCAGTCAGGTTGTGTGTTTTGGGGTCCAAGTAAGATGTTGAGCCAAAAGTGAGGGTGGAGGAGGAGGAGGAGGAGGAGGAGACGGCAGTGAGCAGAAAAACAGGCCTCTGAATACCACATGATCGCACTGTGTGTGTGTGTGTGTGTCTGTGTCTGTGTGGAAAAGTGTGTGACAGTGTGTGAGGTTGCAGAAGACGTAGGGTCAAGCTCAACACAACATGACAAGGCTCTTTTTATTGGATGGTAAATGGTGCAGCACACACACTGACTGTCTGTGAGTGGTCCCCAATGATTTTAGTGTGACTCTCAGAGAGAAAATACAGCCTTTATTGTTCCCTCTCCCTCTCTCTGCTGGGACTGACTCCTCTCCCCCCTCTTACTCATCCCCCAGCAGCCTCATACTGTACCTCCCCTTTCTGCTTTATATGTCATCCCTCGTTGGCCTCCGTCATTCTCATCCCGTCTCTATATTACTCCCAGTTTCACATGGTTCATATGTGAACAGTCCCATTCTTCCACCTCTCCCTCTTGTTGTCTCTTTCTCACCATTTTCCTCCTCCTCCTCCTCGTAGATAACAGTGTTGGACAATGTTGTCAGTGTTTTGGCCACACTGAGGCTACAGGCTAGAGAAAGTAGAATGTCACTAAGAGTGGATTACAACAAAAGACCAGCCCATTAATACAACTTTATTATGAAGCATGTTTGTTCTGTGACTCAGAATAGTTAATTACCATCGAAAAGCAAGGACATGTGTTTGTGTACACGTTGGAATTTGAGGCAGGAACCAGTGAAATGGGTCAGTGAACATCTAGGTAGGGACGCCTACTGGTGAATATTTAATTTCCTCTAAATTTGAACCCTCCAGCTCCCCCAGCAGTGTCTCCTATGCTGCTGAGACTGAGACTACTTTTCTCCCACTTGGAGTCTGAGGTCTCTCCAGTTATCTTGTCACACATAAATAGACAGGATTTGCCCTTCTGCTTTTTATTTGTTTATTTTTTTGGAAGGGGGGGGGGGGGGGGTTCTTCATTACAGCTTTAATTAGTATAAACAAACAGCTCTCCAGCTTTTCTCCTCTGGTTTTTCCTCTCTGGTATTCCTGTGACCTTGAGTGTTTCAATTCAAACATTTCTGTTCCATATAAAAGTGCAATTATGCCTCAGAGCTGGTTCAGTTATTTAATTAGAGAGTCAATTGGTGAATTTTTATGCTTTTAATGAGCAGAGAAGTGAGCTGGGATCTATTTCTACTGCTGTGACTCATGGCAGATTCATCTTTCTTTTACCCTTCATACAACTGTTACTGTATTCTATTTACTTACTGTACTGTAAAATGTAGTATTTTTACAGAGCTTTTTCTTTATCCCTGAAAAAGTTTACCAGCACATTTATGTGTTCTGGACATTTTTGCCGATATATTTGTTGTATACTTCTTTTTGTGGCTCCAGTCTGCAGATGTGTGTGAACAGATTCTGCGGGTGGTGTCTCGCTCCAGTCGACTGGAGGAGTTGGTTCTGGATAACACAGGACTCAAAACGTGAGAATACATAAATAATCACCGTTAGATTACACAGCATCTACTCTGCTCTGGCAGGGCATCGTCAAGTGTGACAGAATTAATGATAACCAAGGTTGAGGTTGATTCCTGAGAATACATACTTCAGCTGAAATGTATTAGAATGTTATTTCCAAGTGGAGTAGAGTCTATAAAAGACATTACCTTTCATTATGGAATTCCTATATTTTCCAAAACTTGACACATAATTCATCCTGTTGAATTGCAATGACAACATTTTGATATAAAATATGAAACTATACTTGTTTTTGATTTAATGTGATCTCATTTTATAGTTCAACATATTTGTCATCCAGGAGTCTGGATGTCAGTTGTGTCTCTTCGTTTGTGTACTGTTCACTTTATGACATTTCTAGGTGCAGTTTTCCATATGATGAAGTGTTTAAAGGACAGTTGTTTGTACTACTAAGTTATGCACAGGTGTCCCTAGTGACATTAAGAACCCCAGTCCAAGTCAAGTTCCAGTAAGCAGTGGCAGGGAAACCAGTATGTCTTCAGTCACTGAAGTAGCCAAGTCAAGTGTATGCTTCATTTAGTTATTTTATTGAACTGTATTTGATTTAATCAAAGTATCTTGATGGATTGGATGTTTTAGGTGATATACACTTATTATGTCCACTCTTACACACTCTGCAGTGACTTTGCCCAGAAGCTAGCTGCCGCCTTGGCCCTTAACCCCAGCTCAGGTCTCACCGCAATCAATCTTGCCAACAACCCACTGGAGGACCGAGGTACGACATAAACTGTGATCCAGGCTGATGTACTCATCTCTGCTTTGTTATGTATACTGTACTTACTGTAGACTTAAATATTGAATACTTTAACCCTTGTCTTTGGGTCAAATTCGGTCTCCCAGCTATGAAACAGCGGACAGAACCTCTCTCAATGCAATTTTAAAAAGATTTCTGACAAGGAGAGAAAAGACGACACAAGGGGTCAACATTGTTATTTAATAGGTATTTAATGGTCGGATTTCTCATGAACATGTAACCTTATTTCATCATACATTATACTACCTGTCACAGACGTAGCATATGATAATGTTATTAATGGTTTAAAATAGGTTCACTTGTTAACAGTGTAACTGGTTTAATATGTCATTGACTCCACCTTAGGGTCTTTCCAGGAGGCACAAATTAGAGATACAACCAGATATTCAGACAATCATTGAAAAACAAGCAAACATCAAGGATAAACTCTTCCATATCACTAGTAATAAAATGAATGCTGTTCTTTTAACAAACTACCATGTAATTTTGACAATGGAGAGAAAAGTTCTTCTCCATTTTGTTTCCTCTCTTGCTGCAGGTATCTCATCCCTGGGTACTCAGTTTGCCAAACTTTCTTTGGGGCTCAAACATTTAAACTTCTCCAAAACCTCACTATCACCCAAAGGTATGTGCTGTCCTCCGCGTCTTTTGTGAACGGTTCCTGAAGCAGCTGAGGGACAAGGTTTCCCCTTCTGTCAGACGTAGTTCACATCCTCCACTAATGTGATCATACCTACTACTGGGATGCTAATGACTCTTTATTTATGAACACTGTGAGGGGAAGGAGGGAGGCTGAGAAAAACATGTCTACAAAGACAATCTGCAAACAGTGTGTTTTCATATGCATAAACGCAACTAAATGGGCCAGTTTTCTTTGACAAGACTAACAAAACGAAAAAGCTGACTGTTTTACTGTAAAAAAAAAAGAAAAAAAACTTCAGGAGAGTTGTCATAATTTACAGATTGAATGTGGGGGCTGTCAACAAGCATTTGCAGGTGAAATTATTTCTTGGTTCTCACCCAAAGTAAGTGTTCCAGTGTCCCCACGCTGCCTTCAGGGACATTCTTTTCTCTCAGGCAATCAATAAAGAGCTATCATATTTCACAGTGGAGGGTTAGTGAAGGGCCACATTGCTTAAGCTGAGCCCTGGTCATCTAGCTAAAGGCCTAATCTGTAATTCAACCCCCCAAAGCCCCCAAAACTCAGAGCGACAGCCTTTTTTCCTATTTTGCGCTTCAGCAAATCAATAATTAGATTATTTAAATTTCAGTTCACGTTTATTGTAACTCTAATATGTTACTGTTGCATCTATTGCAATCTACAGTAATAGGATTATTGTATTGATGAACTGCATGTTTGTGTTTCCTTGTTTCATTTTTGTTTGTTTCTGTTTAGTTCTGTTGAATCAGACACATGACCTCATTTTTGGTTTTAATGGTAGAGAGTTGGAACCTTATAAGTGCCATTTTACCAGCCATGTGACAGACATGACACAGTCTGCCCTTGTATGTACAATATCACAGTTTGATGCGTGATTTTATTTAATGCACACATCTACACGTATTTACTGGCTGGCTGAGATTATTTACTTGTTCCTCTAATGTTGATTCTTATGAAAAATAAAAAAGTGACTCCTCAGAATTATGTGACACTGATAAAGGTGTAGTGTTACGTCTACACTACCATGAGAAGCGCAGTATTTTCATTTTCTATACATTTCCTCAACATTCTGATCCTATTTTCTTGTCTCCACCCACTGCTCATTTCCTCTGTTATTTCCGTCAAGCGTTATACAAAGTGGAGATTTGAGGTCTGTGATAATGCTGACACTGCTGTGTGTGTGTGTGTGTGTGTGTGTGTGTGTGTGTGTGTGTGTGTGTGTGTGTACGCACGCGTGCGTGTGTTGTGTTATAGGGGTGAACAGCCTTTGCCAGTCACTGAGTGCCAACCCATTTATACCCAGCAGCCTGGTCCATCTGGACCTCTCAGGGAACGTCCTCCGAGGAGACGACATGCAGGTATAGACAGAGAGAAATAGCGAGAGAGAGTCAGACGGATCCATTTCAGAGCTTGTATCAATAACACTTAATTGACTCAAACAGTCCAGATCTGCTCTAATGTGGGGGACTTTCCATGCTGTAAATCTGTTATCTTGTCTCCCTGCTGGAGAGCATCGACTCAGGACCTTTAACATCTGTTCAGAGCACAGGCACATCAGAACCTACACTGTAAAACCTTGATCCACAAATTTACAGGAATTAACAGCAACTAGTGCATTTTTAAAATGTGTTGCTTGCTGTGAACAAATTGTCAATATATTAAGTTACTGCATAACTTAATGCAGTAACTTAATATATTGTTGTGTGTTTAATAAGATGAACTGTAAATGTAAATGTGTCTGACCAACCATTCAAAGCATGGTACAACACAAGCCAAACACAGAGGCTACCATGTAAGTAGAAACCACCATCCTCCCAGTAAGTGAACAACTGTTCTTAGGTCTGTTCTCCTAGTGAGCCACAGCTGCCACTAAACTATTCCTACTGCCGCTATCATCTAAATGAGATGAATGAAAATATAAGAACTTTAAAATCAAGTTGGTTAATCTGCTTATTCCTTTACTTCCCAAAAATGACAAAAGAAGATTCATAACATGCTTGTACGTAACATATAAATGTGAGGCAAGGATTAGCCATTGGTTAGCTTAGCTGAACAACTGTAAAACAGCAGTCTTCTATAGTTTGAGGCAAAAAATGGTGTGTATTAGCAGAATCCCAATACAGTAATTTAAGATCAGCAACCAGCAATCTATGAGAAAGATACAATTATGTATGAAATACGTAGACCAAAGCTGTTTAAATCTATCCACTGGACTTTAAGAAAGTTTCTTGAAAACATTTCGCCGCTCCTCCAAAAGAAACTATCTTAAAGTCCAGTGGATTGATTTAAACAGCTTTGGATAACTATGATCTGGATTACTTACAATCTACACAAAAGTATGTACTGTAGAGGTTCACAGGAGCTCACTCACATTGTCTTACATTAAAAGACATCAACATTTAAAGGTTTTCCCATGTAACAATGTGACGTGTTGTTTTACATGTAGCATTTCTACCACTTCCTGGGTCAACCCAACAGCATGGAAAGCCTTGACCTCTCCAACACTGACTGCTCATTGGACCAGGTGAGTCCAGGTTCTTGGTGAGAGATAAAACATGCTTGGATAACTGGGCACAGAGCTCAATGATAATGGATAATATAAAATTAAGGGATGACTAACAAAAAAGCATTAAATTTCTCATTATGGTACATTATAAGTGCGTGACCTTACAGTAATCCCTCGCGCATTCACGCATCAACACATGCGGCTTCAACTCGTCGTGGATTTTAAGTAGGTATTCACGTGATACTGTACCCGCATTCTATTGACTGACGACATCCGGAAGTGTGCTGTATTCCGTGAGTCTTGAAATGCAGCACACTTCCGTGACTCCTAGACTGCTTAAAACAGTGTATAAGAGTGTGGGCAAAGGTAATACAGACAGAAGGTGGTTTAATATCAGTACTACCTATGTCACAAGGAATGTAATACAGTTGTATAAAACCTTTCAACCTGTGCTGCTGGTTGCCAGGTGGTCATAATACTGTATGGGATGTATTGATGTAGGTCTGAGAGCCAAACACATCTTATTGATTAGACTGAGATGTAGCCAGCTGTCAGTCTGTCACTGAATGCATTGATTAGGTCTTGATTGATATTGTGTGTCGGACACAGCTACATATGAATGCACTACGCACGTCTCCATCCCCAACATAGACACAAGCTTTTGAAGAATTATGATTGGAAGGTTCAAAAGTAACAGTGATGGATGCTTAAAACCTCCTGAATATTAATGCTTATTTATAAATCACCATTTTATATTAACTATTTGAGTAATACTGTACTTAAAAAAAGTTACACAGATCAGATTTAGAGGAGTTGTGTTGTCTGTATTTTCCAGGTCTGTTCAGCACTGCTGCGAGGTTCAATCCAAAACCTGTCTGTTCTGAACATGTCAAAGAGTGTCTTCCCTCACAGGTGAGAAAGAAAAAAAAGAAAAAATTACATAATACTAATTTATACTAATTTGATAGAGGATGAACAACAAAAAGAATTGCAGTATTTGCAAAGACAAGAGTATAAGATACACCTATAGTAAGAATCAGATGAAGGCAATTCTGTGCAAATGAAAGGCAGAGGATAACAGATTTCAGAAATGACAGTACCATTCACTTCAATCAAAGGTAAAGAGACAAATAAATAATCATTATTTTTTAAATTGCAGAATTCATTATTTTAAATTTATTTTCTTTTTTTAATGGTTACAAAAGCAATAGTGTTCATCAGAAAAGAAAAATTCTCAAAAATTAAATTAACTTTTCAACTCACCCTGTGTAAAACCAGCTTTTATATGCAGTATTGATATTAAGTTACATCCCCAAATCAGTGTAAAGTTTTAAAATTAAATAGGTCTGACGTGTCCTGGACATTGTCATCCATTATTTTCTCTCTGGAAAACAGCCCACTGAGACTTAACTGTGATTCTCCTCTCCATCTTAATGAAATTTCTACCTCAGCATTTGTCTTTGTCCTGAATTGACTTCTACAGTACTCCCCATACTCCAAAACCCCTCTCTGTATGTTGGTGTGTGACCCCTGCTGGTGACATTATGTTATTACAGACAATAGAAAATTGTGTGCACATGGTTGTCTGTTTAACAGATGGGTAGTGGGTGGAGTTTTTTTTTCCACATTATTTTTCATTCCAGTGTGTCTCTAGGGAGTTTAGGACTTCATCAAGGGAGAAGAGGGGGAGTGTACAGAAACAGGATGAGTAATGGTTAAAGGTTACGTACCTGTTCCTCCTGTCTCTGAAAGTCCCTTCTTAAATGGCTATAAAAACTAGATGGTTTAGAATTTTTAGGGACACGGCAAGAATATTAAAAGTTTAATGTTGTCCTGAATATCAGGCTAGTTAAAAAAAACTACATTCCTATATTTTTGAAGAAACTGTAGTGACAGTCTGACATTGTTTCGTGCTCTTTTGTAGGAAAGGCAAAGACGTTCCTCCTTCATTCAAGCACTTCTTCAGCAGTGCCATGTCTCTCAGCTCCATCAACTTGTCAGGAACCAAGCTACCGCCAGAGGCCCTCAAGTGAGAGGAGGATTCATTTACATTTAATATGAGGAGCAGCTCCCTCTGTCCCATATTCTGTTAGACTTCACATTTTGTTTAAATCTTTTATCACTGGTGTTATCATTTGAAGCTAAATGTCGCCCAATGTTCCCGGGGGGGGTGCTGTTTAATGCTAAGTGAAACCTTTTAAATTTGTGACCGTTTCACACATCAGACATATTTTTATTTCTTATAAAACATTGCCGTTCAGTAAAAGTACATCATTTTGTTATTGCAGAGCTCTCCTGCTTGGCCTGGCCAGTAACATCAATCTGAAGGATGTGTCTGTAGACCTCAGCTGCTGCGAGGTAAGTCCTCCATGTACTCAGACATACGCATTGTCATGTGTGCAAGCAATGATGACTCTTGATATCTGGGTTTTTTTTGTTTGTTTGTTTGTTTTGACCATAATTTTCATCAAATATAATCCACATGGTGCAGATGATGATGATGATCCAGATTAATCCCAAAAAGAGGCAAAATTTAAACAAACTCCTACAAAACACAGTGAATTAATTCATTAATCAAAGACCAAAAACAGTGGATTTTAAAGAGACTTCTACTCTCGATTTCATGAATTTGTTCTTTTTCTTTCAAGTATTGGCAGCATTTGTATAAGATAGGTCCATATAGCTTCACATAGTTTAGACTCTTTACTGCTCCAACATGATCATCACTTTAGGATCCTCTCCAAACCTGCCTGACAGGCCGCTGACACGCCAGGAGGCTGCATAATGGAATACTTGGCAGACAGCAGGAGGGGATAGATGTACAGAGGGGTGGGGGTAGTTTTCCATCTCAAATTGTTTCACAACTGTCTGTCTCACACGCACGCACGCACGCACACACACACACACACACACACACACACACACACACACACACACCTACCTCCTCTGCTCAAACAGAAAAAGACAGCTTGCTTCAGATTGAATGGGGTTGCTTAAGATATCACATGAATACAAATTACACAGGAAACCAACTGCATGTTCCTTTAGAAATCTCTCCAATCTCAAAATTATGTGTTCCATCCCTCTTGAAGTCTTAATGAATCGTTTGGTGGAGGAAGCCTGGAGCTAATCTCTGAGTGGGCTGATTTTAAGCAAAATGATGACTGTATGTGTGACTCATTCAAATGTCTATGCTACTGGTGATTGCGTGTCTTGAATAGTAGAATAGTATTTAAACATCTGTGTGTTTTGTTGCCACTAATTGTTGGTGTGGGTTTAACATGCTGTCTTCTCCACCTAACGCCTCGATAAGCTTGGCCATTGTGTAAGTACCAGTGGGCTCTGCCTTAATATTAAACACCGACTGTATTTGAGTGTCTGTTTAGGAAGATTACTTTACAAATGTTTTTAGGATCCATCTTAGCATGTTTTTTTGTTTCATTCAGCTTTTGCAAATTTTTAAATTCTTTTTGATGAGATCATCCAGCATGTGTACATTACTGTACTTCCTATTTTGTCTTGTGCAGTGAATGAAATGAGGATGTTTTCTTTTTAAATAATTTTATTTTATATTTTCACTTGCATTTTCACACAAGTTGCACCACATAAACAGTTCTTGACTCTCATATTGTTGAATTTTTCAAACATCTGTGAACCTTTGTGGAATGTTTATTAATATACAGTATATTATCATAAAGGTAACACACAGTTATTACTATATTATATTATTTTAAATCATGTTCATCTTTTATATTGATAGCTTAGGATTGTCCAGAAGTTTTTCCAGTGGTAATGCAGGGCAACAATGTGTCCCAGCGGTAGTGAGTAGCAGTATTAACATTTGGCCTCTTGTCTTTTTAGATGCGATCAGGAGGATCACAGATTCTTGAAAGTTGTGTTGCTGACATCCCAAATATCTCCAGCTTAGACATCTCTGACAACGGTGAGGTGGCAGCTTCCATATTTATTGTTCCAAATGTTTACTGAACTTTTCAACTCTGAACTTCTGCGTTTGTCATCAACAAGTAACTACCAAAACCAGTTTAGATGAGTATGATTTATTATAATTTATAACCTGTTCCTCTGCCTTCAGGCTTGGACTCAGACCTGTCCACTTTGCTGGTGTGGTTGGCCAAGAACCGGTCCATCAGACATCTGTCTCTGGGCAAGAACTTCAACAACATCAAGTCCAAGTAAGAATGCAGGAGTGGAGAATGTGCACAGCTGACGTGTTCAGCCTGGGGCTGTGAGGGAATCCCTTGTGGTGGGGCCGGGGTTGGGTTTGGTTGTGGCTTAGTCTGATGTGGATGACCAAAGACCCCTGTCACGTTCACTTTACTGAGCCACAACACTCGTCACCATATGTTGCTGTCCACAACATACTGTGTACAAATACGCAATGAGTGGGTGGAGAAGACTATACTTAGTGTTGACTGTAACTTTTCTTCTTGGTGTTCTTCTCTTGACTCAGAAATCTTGCCCCAGTGCTGGACAGCCTGGTCCACATGATTCAAGAAGAAGAGTCGGTGAGTTTAGAATGTCCTGTTCTGCCTGGATTTTGTCAGGCCCAGCCAATCGCTGCATCCTGACCAGCTGCTGTGACCTTTCTTAACATGTTACTGTCTGCTGATGATCAGCATATCTTTTCAGAAATATGTGGAATGACCATGATTTGATAGTTTAGTTGCTGTTGAATAGAATACTGTATACTGTACAGGATACAAGATCTTGTTTTTAGGTTCTTAGAATGCTCTGAAAACCTGCAAAGAAATAAAAGGACGTTTTCTAACTTCTACCTATTGATCCACCCCACTCCCATTAGCACTCTAATGACTATCCTATTGAGCTGATCTCTGCTGTCCTGAACTCCAGATGCTTGCAGTGTGTGTCTGTGTGCATCTGTGTGTGTGATTAGAAGAATGTGGATGTGTCAGATGATTATCTGATTCAGCTGAATTTCAGAGGTCATACAAATGAGAACATACACTCGTTTGCTTACATCCACCAGTGGATGTGTGAACTTGGACGAGTAAAGGATGATGACCGATGCAAGCATTGATTTTATTGGCAGCAGTTTCACTTCTGTTGCCTCTTTCAGAATGTGTGACAGCTAAGCAAACTGCATTCTGTGCTTCCTTGGTGAAATTGTGTACTTCTGCTTCACTAATGATATGGTTCATCATTTTGAAATATGAGAACAGGATATCACTTTCATTTTTGTGCAGTAGAAATAAAGCTAGAGGTAGAAGCTGAACCAGGGGAACAAGCCGACCAACAGAATCTCTGTTGAAATACTTTTTAATTTGGGCTGTGACTTCCAGGAGTCTTGGTTCCTGGGAAAAGGTGAAGACCAAACTCTAGGAATTTCTTCTTAGCCTTAAACCACAATTAATTTTGCAATTTGACTTTATGTGGATTCATAAAGATATAGAGGGATTAATTAGAGAGCATCAGGGTGGCTGGAAGGTGATTCTAATTACTACTAGAAAGACCCAGACTAGCTGCTTCCAGTGTTTTCTCTCTTATGCTAAGAATCCAGATGTAATACATTTTTTCAGCATGCTGGTCAGAAAACTGTTTTGTTCTCATATAGCTGTTGGAAAAGGATGTCCAACAATGGGGCTCTTGTTTCTACAGTACATTACTGGAGATCTATTTACAGTGAATACCTGTTCATGAACAGGTTTATTTGCTCTGTGTCTGCACCTTCCAACAAGGCAAAAAAATATTTGTTGTTATTCCTCTTAAGCTTTCAGAGGCTGAAGCTGAGACAGATAAATGTTTAAACAGTTTATTGATACGGTAACTAATCTATGAAAAGGTTGCCCATAGTAATGTAAGTAGTAAAAGAACAAGATATCCAAGATAAGGAAGGCATGGATCCACCATAGAACAACAACAACAACAAAAAAAAACTCCAGGTAGAATAAAATAATACCCTAGGAAATCTACACATGTAGACCTAACTTATTTACTGCCTATAAAGTAGACTGTAGTCTTTAGCAATGAATGGGAGGTTGGCACTGGGGAAAATACTATACAGACGTTGTTGTAAATGCAGATCTAGTGTGTCACACACCAGCAGTGCTGCCAGGTGTGGCCGCTCCCACAGTGACAGAGGAAGAGAGAATTTCCAACAGACCATGGCAGAATTTATCACGATGTCTATATTTGATTTATTTTAAAAAATAATTTAAGTTGTAATGATTTTTATTTATATATAAAATTAAATTATAAGAAAGCATGCAATCAAAAGTAATCATAAGAGGTTGAGGAATCCATGTCAGACAGGAGAAATTCTTCAGTTTGTCAGTACTACACATTTTATTTATTCCAGCATGATAGAGAGATGTGGAAACCACCTTCTGTGGTTTTTGAATATTTTAGTTGTAAATACGACAATATTGACTCATATGGATGATGATCTTTAAATCTCGAAAGCTGTTTTTAGTACTTTAAAACTTTGTGAATTCATCTGTTAAAAAAACATGTTAAAATCAGTTAAAGTCAGGATTTATGTTTTTAAAGGGAAGGGGACTTGGAAGATGTTATGTTTTGTTATGTCCACAAAAAACTCCAGATTGAACAGTCAGCATTATAAATACTTATTTTGTCCTTTCTGTGATGTTATAATATAAAATCTTCTACTCTTCCCTTCCCCACAGCCCCTCACTTCTCTTTCTCTAGCGGACTCCAAACTAAAAAGCGATCTGACCATCGTGCTGAACGCCCTTGGCAGCAACTCCTCACTCACCAAGTTAGACATCAGTGGGAATGCCATGGGGGACATGGGAGCCAAAATGCTGGCCAAGGCGCTGCAGATCAACTCCAAACTCAGGTGGGAATAATCAAGGTACATGACAAGTGCTAGATGCATTGGCAGGTGTTAGATGCAGTTCCAAGCATGGAATGAATGGAAACAAATACAGTAGATAAAGTTTAATTACAAACATAAAAGTTTTTAAAATTGTTTATTGTTGGCACTTTAATTAAGAACTCTTTTGTATTTTTGAATCTGAATCGATCCATATTTTCTTTTCCCCTTTATTTGTACACGACCCAACAGATTTTCTATGAATACAGAATATAAATTGTTAGATTGATAACCAATAATATATCATTCAAATATACAAACACAATAACAGAGTTAATGTATACATATACATAAAAAATTGGTTTATATTGTGTGGTCACAATATACTGACCTGGTTCCATTTTCCACCCTACAGACACTGAAACCCATGCAAATATCTTTTTTTTTTTTTCAAGAGATCACTCTGAAGAGGAGCCCTGACCAGAATAAATAAGTCCAGGTGGCTGCACCTTGTAAAACATTTGAATTACGTGTTATTTCTTGCAGGACTGTGATCTGGGATAAGAATAATACCAGTCCTCAGGGTCTCCAAGATGTAGCAGCAGCTCTGGAGAAGTAAGTATCTCAGTACCTACATAATGTACATCCAATGGTGTCCTGACAAACAGTTCTGAAAGGGTTCGATGAGCGGATAGCTGTTTCAGCCCTGATATTATTTGGCCATGTGCTGAGGAAAGTGTTGTTAGGCAGGAAGAGATAGAAAGAGCAAAGGAACTAGACAGAGGAAGGAGTGAAAACGCAGGGAGTACTTCAACAAGGAAAGAATGGTGGAAGAAAAGATTCTGGGGAAGGACAGAGAACAGAACAGATTATAAGAGAATAAATTGACTTTTTGAGCAGTCTCTTCTCCCTGTGGTCCTGAATGTTCAATATTCTGTGTGTGAACATGAAATAACATTCAATATGCATTTCACTAAATTTGCTTCTGGGACCTGGGACACGTCTGTGCATTCTCTCATCTTTTTTGTTTATCTATCTCCCAGCAGCACATTTCCCCTCTGAGTCTCTGTATTGAATTATTGAAAAAACAATTCACTATTCTCTTCAGCTGTGTGTGTGTGTGTGTGTGTGTGTGTGTGTGTGTGTGTGTGTGTGTGTGTGTGTGTGTGTGTGTGTGTGTGCGTGCGTGAGTGCGTGCGTGCGTGCGCGCGCGTGCGTGCGTGCGTGTGTGTGTGCGTCATAGGGATACATAAGGATTAATGTGGTTGAATCGTATCAATTACGCTGCCACAGTTCATTAAAGGTACTTTGGAAAATAAAAATAAATACCACAACATGCTTTCAGCGATACAGTATGTTGGCTATATTAGTACCATGAATAAAATTGTAAACCATGTACCCCCTTCAGTCGTGAAGATGGGTGCCCAAATACACATCTTCATGTTGAATAACATGGCGTCTACACAGCTTGATACGTGTGTCTGTCTCCGTCCTTTCTCTTTAATGTGAACTGACTGTCTGCTCATCAGGAACTTCACCATTCGTTTTATGCCCATCCCCATCATCGATGCTTCTCAGGCTCTAAAGGCGAGCCCTGAGAAAACAGAGGACGCTCTGCTAAAAGTATGTCAAGGCTTCTCTTTGATTCTTCCAGCCTCCCACTGTCTTGTTAAACTGTGACGATTTTCATGATCCGGAAATTCAAATTCGTCTAAACATGTTAAAGCTCAACATCTTCATTAGATGTGTTTATCATAATGACAGAGGTTTTGTTTTTTTACCCCTTAGATTGAGAATTATCTGTACAGAAACCATGAAACCAGAAAATACCAACAGGAGCAGGCTTATCGTCTGCAGCAGGGCATTGTGACTTCTACTACACAGCAGGTGTGCAACAAAAACACAAATGTTTTGGATCCTGTACAACAATCTGTATGGATCTGACCTAATCCATAACTTTTCAGAAGGGTAGATGGGAAATTACAGTAACATTGTGCTGTGTCCAGTAAAGGTAAAGCATGTTTACTCATTATTTTTATACTTGTTTCCAGATGATTGACAGGATTTGTGTGAAGGTGCAAGACCACCTCAACTCTCTGAGGAACTCGGAGACTGACGCCATCTTGGAGGACGTCAGATCAGCAGAGAGCCTCATTAAAGACGCCAGGAACTCTAAAACGGTGAGGGCAAACATTCTGTGGTACACATGAGACCACTGTGGTTTGTTACTGGCTTCCTATACCTGTTTTATTCTTATATATAATCCTATGTTCCATGTCTCCTCAGCTGCTCCCTAAACTTTACCACTTAGGATCAGCTGCCAGAGAGGAGGTGAGCAGCCTATCAGCAGGCCCCATCCAGGAGAAACTGGAGTCTATGGCGGGAGAGGTGACAACTGTTATGGACCAGCAACTGCAAGTGAGGCTACACCTCCAGAGATGACAGAGAGATGAGTGATGGCTGTAGGCATTCAAACTAACGAAGAGAGCTAACTCTTTCCTCCTGATAGACTCTGCTGGACTCGATGGTGGATGAAGCAGAGTGTCTGTGCCCCCACGTGATGAGGAGGGGGAGCCTTCGTTCTGAGCTGATGAAAGCCAGCTCAGCCAAGATGGCTGTACCCAAAAGTTTTGTAACCAAAACCCTCCTGGAGCAGTCCGGCGTGGATATAATCAATAAGATCAGGTGTTTGTATGTTTGTAACTTTGGATTTAAAAGGTCGCTAAGATATTTTTTTTCATCATGTTCAGGTTTGTCCTCTCCTGTAAACTCTTAATCTGCTGCCTCTCTATGTTCTAGTGAAGTGAAGCTGAGCCTGGCCTCCTTCCTGTCTGATCACATTGTAGACGAGATTCTGGAGGCCCTTTCAACCACCCAACTCACTCTGGTATGAATAACAGACCTGTCCACTGGCGCACTGATTTATTCATTCACCATGACGGTTCACTAATATGAATCAAAACCTGCCATAATGTGGTTAAGTTTTAAGTTTCACCACCTTTCATTTGATCCTTTTGTGTTTCAGTCTTGTCACCTCTTTTGTCAGTATAAGCACGTCTCATTTCTGTAGTTGTGTTTCATTTAATTTTTTATCGTCCCCTTACTGTGTCTACCTCCATTCCTCCACTCATAATTTTTCCAAATCTATTGTCTCTCACCAACTTCACCACAGTCCCCATCTTCCTTCTCCTCCTCTATTGTTCCTGCAACACCTCATTTCTCTTTTTTGCCCTGTCTCATTCTCTCAGGCAGACCATCTGGTGCTGAGAGGTCGTCCCCTGGTGCAGCAGGAGTCTGTGGACATGGACATCCCAGAGAAGATTCCCAAACGGGCATCTGCTGAAATCCTGGAGGCTGAGAGGCTGGAGGATCTGGAGACATGCATGGTAAGTTGGAATACCCTGTGAATTCTGTAGGATAGTTTAATCACCTCTGATTTTTGTTAATGAAGACTTGAAGCAACTTGTCTAAATGGAGTCCAGATTAAACCCTGGGTTAATCAACTGTACTACACAAACACCAGCATTTAATTTTACCCTCCACTGGAAGAAAGACCCCGGAGATAGACTTTAATGTTTATCTCAAGCGCAGTCCCGATAATGAAATGAGGTTTTTATAAAGTGCTAACAGTATCCCAAATGGCTTTTATTGCCGACTAAACTTTCATGTTTGCTAGAACTAATTGCTTCAGATTGACTCATGTACCTGGCCCAGAGGGTTATTGGGGCCCATCCCAGTAGCAAGGCCTGGGGCAGGGGCCCACCAGCAGTCTCATGGTGGCCGGGCTTTTTGCATGGAGCTGGCGGGTGGTGAGTCAGATCAGATGGAGAGGGAGGTCGCAGGACAGACCTGACATCTACATGAACAGTGAGGGTGTGTTGGGAATGGCTGGTACTTGATCCTATCAGACTGCAGGAGAGCTTCAAACACTCAGCAGGGTGTCAGCAGACAAGTGGTGCTCGTCAGGGTTGACCATCCCTGAACCCTTTGGTGGACATCAGAGGTGAGGGGTGCTGTCAAAACTGAAGAGGGATTCCTTTTTTAGCTTGTGGGAAGCAGCAGGAGGCTGCTGGTGGGCCCAGCCGTTTTAGTTTTCAAAAACTTGGACGTGGGAGGAATTTGGTGATGCACTTGAGGAGGACTTTTGGCCTGCCCCAAAGTGACTCTGGCAAACCATTCAGTGTTTCACGAGAGGAAAACAACTCTCTGTCCATGCTGTTTACAATAGGGATGGGGAGCTGCTGACAGCTGGGGACATTGGTGGGGGGTATACTTCAAGGTTCTCCTCAACCCCACATCTGTTCCCAGGAGGAAACAGATACAGAGAACGCCAGGATTGGTTTACTAACACACCTCTGCAACGTTGTCTAAACAGCTGGTCCAATGTCCCTGGAAAGGAACACTGGGGTGGTCAATCCAGATTTTTTTGTGGATCGGGTGAAGGCTTATGATTGTCCCTCGAGGTACAGTTTGAGTGGAGGAGTCAATGTGTGTTGGGGTTTTGTTCTCCAGAGAGGTTTGAATGGAGCAGGAGACTGACAGATGGATTAGGGTGGCGTCCACAGTGATGTGGGGTTTGAACTGGTCCATTGTGCTTAAGAGGGAGTGAAGCCAAAAAGCGAAATTTTCAGTTTGAATTTTTTAAAACTGAAGTGCTTGCTGAACCGTCTGACAAATAAAATAGATATCGGTTTTAATCTGTATCATTTTAGTCACATTAGGAATTGTGGTGTGAAATATTTTTATTTTTCGATGTAAAAGTCTCAAAAACTATGTCAAATTTGATACAGTTGGTGTTACAGGGCTAATGTGTTAATCGTTTCAACTTTTAAAAAGAATGAGTTTCAAAAGATAAATTTTAGCACATTTCACTGATGATAAGCGCAGGCTGTCATGAAAAGGAGCCTCCATGTTCTTCTGTCTCTTTGCAGTCCGTGACTCTGGTGTTACTTCTCTTCATTTTACATTCCTCTCTGACCTCTTCTTCTCTGGCATAATCATTCCCAACAGTGTCTTTCATTTTATCTTCTCTTGGCCGTACTGTGTGTTGTCTTTCTTCTTCTTCAATTTCTTTCCCTCTGTTTTTCCTCCTTTCCACCATTGCTCGATGGAGACTCTGTGCTGCACTGTAAGTAGTTCTGACTGTCCTTTCCTTTCAATTCTTTTCCTTTTCCTCTCTCCATGTCTGCTGCCTGCCATACAGCTGACTGTCCTGTGTCTTTGAAGTTCAACCAGCCTCCTTACTCAAATAGTCAAAATGCATCCATTCCTAATGCATCCAGTCACATTTGACTGCTCCTAACCGTCTGAATATAATCACAGTTCAATCTAATATGGACATGTGTAATAGCACTACTGTGTTACTGTCTAACCCCGGAGGAAGACATGGTTAGACTTGGTTGAATTAGCTGTATATTCTTTCATAAATAGAAACGCTCTCTTAATTTTGATGTTACTTTTGAGGATGCAGATGTTTGAACACTAGAATAGCTTATCTATTTATCCTGCATACTGCACTAGTCAAACATTTGAAAAGAACTATGGTTTAATCTAAGTCCAAATTAGTAATAATAGAAATTAAATAATAATAACAAAAAACCTTTCAAATACAGTAATTATATTTACAGTGTTTTGTTTTAGTGTGCTGATCTTTGGGCAGAGTAGCATGTCAAATTTATAAATTCTATTATCACGATTAAGCTCTTGATAATAATCCCAAATAAGAGGGCCATAGTTTGTGTGTTGCAGATAATTATTTGACTTATTTGCTTGTGTATCGATGCCTCAGGATATTTTTTTAAAGAACAATCCTTATATTTTAAGCTTTTTTTAACTTTTTAACCGTTTTGAATGATGATCATAATAATGCATGCAATAATAATCTGATTCTCTTTCAGATGACTCCTAAATCCAAGAGGAAGAGCATCCACAGCAGAATGCTTCGGCCAGTGTCTCGTGCATTTGGTAAGCAGTTTATTGTTCAGAATTAATTCATTTTAGGGTATTGATTTAATTGCTATCACATTATGCATTGTTCTACTTTATACTTTGGTTTTTCAATTAATTTGATTAAATTGACTCTAGTTATACCTGATGATGCCTGAACTTTCTATAAATATCAATCTGAAACCATCTCAATGAACATTCTGCCCACAGAAATGGAATTTGACCTGGATAAAGCTCTTGAGGACGTCCCTATCCATGTGGAGGACACTTCATCTAGAACTCCACCCACTCCATCGCATGCCTTGCCAAAGTTAGAGCACCATCCATCAGGAATGATGATGGAGCTGCCGTCCGAAGAGGAAAAAAAGCTGCAGCACTTCACCAAACTGCGACCCCGTCGGAACAAAAAAAAACATTCCAGTAAAGTACCTGTGAGTAAAGTTTTGCAGACAGAGGAAGTTTAGCTCAAGACATTTATGGACAGAGAAGTAGCTTACTGGGATTCACTTTGATGGTGACATGAATAAAAAACACACAAATGCTCATTTCAAAGGAAATAGATTTGCTTATGATCAAACTCTCGACACATAAAGTAATATTCTTTAATTTCCTCTCAGCAAATCAGTAGTGCCCCATCTCAAGATGGGGAGCAGAACGGCCTCATGGGAAGGGTGGATGAAGGTGTGGATGAGTTCTTCTCTACAAAAGTCACTAAGATGGATCCCAAGTAAGAATTAATATTTCATTTAGCATTATTTTTTACCAAATTGTCATTGATGTTCATGTAGTATTTGCGACGTCTGTCACATTACACTTCTCTTTACAGACGCTGCCTGAAGAGTTCAGAGTATCAGGAAGGAGAGAAGAAGAAGAGCAAAGGAGGATTCCTAAACCTCATCAAACGTTCCTCTAAATCAGATAAATCTGATAAGTCAGAGAAAAATCAGCCACCTCTTTCCACCATGGGTTCATCACCTGCCTCTTCAGCCTCAATGCAAACTTGTGGCATCTCAGAGGAGCCCTCCTCTCCAAAGACAGCAGCAAAGAGTCCAGCACCAGACACAAAGTCCAGGTATAGGTGAACCACACCAGAAGTGTCTTTGTAATATAAAAGTAGCTTACCAGCTAACTGTTATTCTCAATGTGAGTGAAGTTCAGTAACACTTCTTCCCTGCAGCCGTTCGCAGCCCACAGACTACAGCAGCAGCTCAGATCGCTCTGAGGAGCTGAGAACCCCAGACTCCATTGATGAGCCCTGGGAGGGTTCGGATGGCAGGGGCAGTCCTCAGGGAGGCAGGCGGTATCCAGGGTTGCAGATGATGGGCAGTGGCCTCCTGGCAGAAATGAAAGCCAAGCAGGAAAGGAGAGCGCACAAGGTGAATAATGTATCGCTGAAATAGAATAAATCAATGTAATAAACAAAGATGGGTTGGGGACAGAGATGTGGTTCAGATCTTGTTGTTTTTAAAAACAAAAGGTACAATGATTTTGCTGACTCCCCACTTTAATTATAATATGTTCTGCTTTGGTAGCATGTTTGGTCATTATTTGCAAGAGCTTTTTAAAGAGAGAGAAGTGATCTTGATAGGTCATTATTACTCAACTCAAGATCAATATTTTCAGGTCTTCCATCAACACAGATGTGGTGCTAGAGGTGCTCATACTCATTGAAATTCCATAAAAATTCTGTGAATTCAATATCAACTGTGAAAACTGAATTCGCATATGAGGGCAGTATAATTTATCTGCAACAAAATAAAGCAAACAGCATATGAAAAACTGAGGTGTAGAGAAAAAAAATCCAGCCAGAATTAAGTTAATAAATTATTTGTTGAGTAGTTGTTTGCTTTTTTTAAAGTTTCATAGGATTGGTGATTGGAAGTGTAGTCTTGTAGTTCCAGTATGAAAAGGTGTTTTTTATTAGATTTTAAATAAATTTGATTTACACAAAGTTGTATGTTCTACATAGATTCTACACAAATAAAGCTTCCTTTATGTATTTTGTTGCTGCAGTAATAAATAGATATTTGATCTTTTTATACTTTGAATAAGCCAAAATAAGTTCAAAATTACAGATACTAACAAAAAAATGTAAGGTTTTATTGTGGCTCAGTAGTCGGTTGTTGTTTTTAGTTGATTTGATTTTGGGTGGAAAGTGCTGCAGGAATTCAATCTCTACTTGTCAATGCTATTTTTTACTGTAGATTTCATATGGGAGATCACATAAAAGAGAAACATCTACACACACCAGCACACAGATTTACATCTCCAGGCTAGTCATTACAATTGTCAACAAGTTGACATAAAAACACAAACAATTCTGATTTTTTTTCCCTAATGGACAAGGTAAGAGGAGGAGGAGGAGGAGGAGGAGGAGAGAGGGAGGGAGGTAAATGGAGGCGATGAAGTGTGAACAGTAAATGGACAGAATGAAGACAAGGAAAAAGGCAGATGGACAGATTTCCTGTCATAATCCTCAGCGGGACAAATATTTCTCCTACTTTCAATTCTAAAATTCGCAAAAACATTAAACTCACGCATAGCAGCAAAAACTGGATGTTGTGCATTTGTTAAATGTGATATTGAGTCGGCATCTGTGCGTGTGTGTTCACTGGTTGCATTACTGGTCCCAGTGTAGTTACTGGGCTGGGAGTGTGCAGAGAGTAAGAGGTTTACTGTGTTTGCAGCTTTAGGGGTTTTTCTGCCCTTGTATCAGAACCACGAAAGCCTCTCCTGCCATCTGCTTGTTCTGGCTGCCTTCCAGGTGTTTGTGTGTGTGTATGCACGTGTGTGCGCGTGCGTGCGTGCGTGAGTGCGTAAAATGGTAAAATGGACAAATTCATTATGGGGGCAGGTCATCAAAGCAACTTTTTGTGTGTTGCATTTCCAACCCTATAGCGCCACCTTCTGTTAAAGTGTTGATCAGCAGTGTTATGTGTGATTCAGGCCTCCTCCAGTCATTAAATCTAGAATTAGAACCTCATACCTTCACCAAAGCCATACTGTTATTTGACACAGTTTGTCTCAATCGTAACTCAGCCTGCTAAAAATTAGAATTGGTTTAGTCATTTCTGTGTATTTGTGGAAAATATTGAAAATGTTATAGTTAAAGATAGTATAAAAATATTTTGATCTGCGCCACAAAACCCGAAGATAACCAGCTTTCACAAAGATATGCAAAGGACTGGATCATGTGTACCACACAAACTGACGGAGGCCTGCAGGGACACGGACTACACACAACAGGAGATGGGCTAAACATGGAAATTTAGATACAGTCAGAGCAGGAGATAATGATGGTGGCAGATGAGCAGCAGGACTCTGAAACTAGAAATGATGAGTCGATGAGTCCAGAGGGCAGAGGAGGAAAAGGTGTATGAACAGACCTTAACAGAATCTCAATAGAATTTTTACAGCTTGATGAAGTAAACCACTACTTATTAGGTGTCAGGTTATTTAAGACAGCAATATTCTTTAGTAATACATATTTTTTCTGTCTCCTTTCAGTCTTCCAGCCCTGACAGGCCTGAGAGCAATGCAGCAGGTAAGCTGTTTAATATGTTGAAAAGTACATGGAACAACTTCAAATTTTAGGACTGTGTGGGTCATGCAGACCTGCAGCTGGTCTTACTATGTTGATTGTTTTTCATGGTTCTCTCTCATTCTGGGTCTACATTTATATCATTTTCAGTACATGTTGTAATACATTGTATTTTACTTTATTCTACTTGACTGGCTTCAACAGCCAAGCCCCAGCCAACCGTTGCAGAAAGCAAGCCTTCCACTGGATTGATAAATAAATCCAGCCCCAGTTCTCCAGAAAAGACCCCTCTTCGTACTGAGACCAAGATGGAACCAGTCCCTCGTTCCAGGGCAACATCGACTTCCAGTTCTCCTGGGGGACCAGTCAGTCCAAAACTACCCGTGCCACAGGGGTCAAAGCCTGCCCTGGCTGCCCGACCCACCATCCCACAGAAGCCAAAAACCGCCAGCAGGAGCATAGGTACCGTCTCAACACTGAATGGATTCAGTTTTATCTCCCTGAACATCTTCATTAGGTGTTTGTGAAGCTATCTTTCTAAGCTTGTTTGACAGGTGAGAGTAAATTACTTTTAGGTTCTGATGTTTTTTTTCTTGACCAACAGATGAGAGCTCAGAGCTCAGCAGTGGTTCCGTGTCTCCCAAGGTCACAGCTCTTCCTCCCACGCTGAAAAGGATGTTCCCAGAGAAGGACAAAGAGGCCCAAACCGGTCAGGAGTCAGGAGGCTCTGCTAACAAAAGCACTCAGGAGGGTGGGTGGCAAAGCTCTCAATGAATGTTGAATGAGTATTATAAAAAATTGACAGAACAAATCTATCAGTCTTCAGTGGTAGGTTATACATCCCGCTTCAAAGCGGCAATGTATTGTAATTGTCAGTGTTTGTGTGTTCGTCCGTCCGTCCTTTAGTCCACCAAATATCTTCGCAACCGTTGCAGATAGAAAGATGAAACAAAAAGCACATTACTCCGGCGGCAAAGGGGATGAAAATGAGATGATGACCTTGACCTTGAGAAAACTAGGTCAAGCTGACATTAACCTGGACTTGACTGTTTCCTGAGCAGACGGTGTTCCATGTTGTTACAGATCTGGATGAGCACCAGATGATAACTCATAGCGCCATGCTTTCTTTTCCTGATTCTCTCTTTTTCTCCCTCCTCTTCCTCGTCCTCCTCTCCTCTGTTTTTAGACTGCTAGGAGTTACACCCTCTGATAACCGTCAGAGGTGCATACATCTGATTTCATGTTTGCTTTCAGAAAAATGAGAATTTATTTAGTCCTATTATTATTATTTTGGATTTGATAAGGTTATTTTCAAAAAGCATGCCTTCAGGATACTTTACTTCTGAATGTAAAGTACAAATCACAATATGTCTCAAGGTGAAAATCAATATCTTAAGTCATTTACCATCATTATTGATTAAGTCAAGATCACCTTTAAACAGTCACAGAAGCAGGAAAGAATGGGAGCTATTCCAATCATCCCTTTAAATCAATACAATAGAAGTACTATTAATATTATTTTGTCATTTGTAGTGTAGATGGATGGTGGGGGAGATTTAAAGATTTTTTGCTGTAACATCAGATGTCGCTTAAAACTAGAATTTGGTTTCTATAAATTGACAGAAAGGCCTGAATAACTTTAGGAACATCTGGTGTTACAAAATTGTCCTATGCACTTTAGTTGATGACCACCTCACTTTTGCAAACTTCCTGTTATAATGTACTAGTTTTTATATTGTATTTCCCTTTGTTTCTTGGTGTTTAGTGTTTTTGAGTGTTTAGTGTTTTTGAGGTTTCATTAATGAAAAATTGTAAAATGTTCCCAATGTTCTGGATGTTCTAAATGTGATTGAAGTTTTTTTGCAAAAAATCTTCTTCTGAAGCACTTTAGTGCTTCATCTAATGTAAAATTGCAAAATGTTTGAATGTGATTAAAGGGTTTTTGCAAAAATCAAAAAAAAATCAAGATGCTGAAACAAATATGTGTAACACACACACACCTACAATGTATCAGCAAGCTTCATTTCTCCTTCTTCCCCCTCCTTCTCTGGCTCTTCTCTTCGTCCTCTTTTTATGACAAATGTCAGCACCTAATGTCATCCTCTCTCTGTCTTATTTTTCAGTGAGGGGGGGTTCTGTGTCAGACACCTTTCAGCGACTCGGACCTCTCTGTACCAACTCTGAGGATCACAGCTCCATCAAGATCAAGGAACAATCTCTGAACCTGGACAAGGACAAGGCAACAGGCAAGAAGATGTCATCAGACTCTGGGGAGGAGGCAGACAAAGACTTTATTTTAATATGAGTGTGAAATGTTGGTAAGCCTCATCAGGAAACCAAACTAATATATTTTTATTTGTATTAGAGGTTGGGCCTGCAAGTCTTATCTGAATGCTAAGTACAAATCACACCTGCTTTAGTATCAGGTAAAATGTCAAACGTAACCTAACTTCATAAAATGACTGATATCAAACTTTGGGCTCCTTATAGTTTCCAGTGTAATTTTCTCACATAGTAAACCAAACTGTGCTAAAACGCTGAAGAGCTTCCAGCTTTCAAACCTTTTTTTTTTATCACTCTAAAAGAATCAAGTTTCCAGGAGTGAGGGTGATCACGTATAATTATTCAATGAATGTTGAGCATTTAAGTTTATAGTCCACTTAAGAAGGAAACCCCAAACATTTTCTGCAAAACTGTGTACCCAAAGTCTCCACTTTTAATTATCCAATCTTATTTTTAGTTGTTGCAAGGTCTACAGATTAACAATACAAGGATCACTGTACTGTACTTGAACTCTAACATATGACCAGATCAGGACCCAATGGCGTTTCTTCCTTCGGTGTTTTTGTATAGATTTTTCTAAATGCTATTTTCAGTATGTGTGTTATTTCAGAGGTGATTGAACCCATTATGCAATTTAGATTTTTGTTTTCAGGTAAATACAGGTTCAGCTGAGAATCTCAGCACACTATAAATCAGAAACAGCTAAGTGCACTCTACATTGAATGGTTAGTAGAGCTGTGAGAGGGAGGAGTGACCATATGAAGTGTTGCTTTTTAGAGGATCGTAGCTTCACTGATAACCAGTGAACCAGACTTTAGCACTATTAACTAAAACCGTTCTCAGTGTGAAAAGAACATTTATTTTATAATATTATTGAACTGTGGACTCCTTTTTACAGTGGAAACACGTGTATCTGTCCTAAAAATGTATTACAGAGTGAGAACTAAACATTTCCTCATATTTTTGCACTCTTTGTGAAAATAACTGAACCAAAATGGCTTCTTTTCTCATCGGCAGTCTATTGTAGTTATTAGGCATTGAACCAAACTCCCAGATAGATCAATCCTCACTTCTTACTTTACATTTATTAGTATTCTCCTGGTATGCTGACGGTCTAATGAAAGCAAAGACCTTACTGAAGAGGAATGTTAAAATGACGCATTTGAAGGTAACATGACTGTAAATGCCATTTGCTTCAGTCTGATCTTTGTGTAAAAGCAGGATACTGAGGGAACTCCAGCCTTTTCAAACACTCAGCACCGCCTCAACCTTTAGGGCTTCCAAAATCAGTTCACATTCACTTTATTCTGTGCAAGACTTTTCTCTGCAATTCAGCTCACAAGGATGTGGCAATCATCTTTGGAATGGTATGAATGCAGTGTCACAAGTGACATTGAAGTGTAGCTGTACTCTGACCACATGAACCTCTTGACTGCTCTGTATGTATGGTTGTCAGATCTTGAACTTTACACAAACACAACATCAACAAAAGTTTTATTTTATGAGCAAATGGATTCTAAAATTAATCTTGTACTCTTAATACTGCGTGAAGTCATTGTAGAGTTAACATCCAAATAGAAATTAAGTTTAGACATTATGATTTACTTTTGAGCAGTTATTATGCGCAAATGGTGCTTAAGCATTTGTTTTCAATGTGTTCTAGAATTATCTGAAGTGCAGTGTGAAAGAGGCACAGCTTGTGTTTATCACATTGCGTAAGTCTAATTCAAGTCAGGGCCAAAAGTCTTAATGATGCACCTTTCCCTACAGTTTCTATTGATGTCTTTTTGTAGGATCAAGCTTTTACTGCTTTGTTTCTAGTCACGTCTCTAATGTAACCCTGTTCCTGCTACATAGTTAGCATGTCTTGGTGTCTGCGTTGATTCCTAGTATCGAAAGGAGTTCAAAAACACTTTAAAAAATGATTATTTCTGTTCAGTGTGGCTATTTTCATGGAGACCATCTTTTTCTTTCTCCTGTATTTGATTCAGAAGCAGCTGGCTGTGTTTCTGTCATGATTTACTGTACAACTCTGTAAACATGAGCATCCACTTGTTTCAGTTGGTGCAGTGTGTAGATGGAGAAAATTAAAGGTAGCATTGAGTCTAGACTTCTGAGTCATGTGACTGCATGATATGACTGTGAGTTGTACTGTATGTATATATGTGCTTCCAGACATTTAGGGATATGTATGTATATTGGTTTACGTTGTGCACATGTAACATACACACTGTGATATATTCACACCTATGCGAACACAGCAAATCCTGTATTGTTTTGTATTTGTTTACTAAGTACACTACTATACTAAGGGTTTGTCTCCAACATCTTTGTAATTAAAAACGGTGATGTCTCAAGACTTTTGTCTTTCATTGACTTGTATATTGTGTTCATCCATGTGAAATTTATTTGTTGCATGTATTAATTTGTTACTACAAATTAATATTTAATCCCAAAAAAATTTAGTTGAAAATGTATTTAGCTGGAAATGCATAAATACAAATATTATGGCATGATATGGGTTTGTTCCTGCAAACATTAAAACTTATTCAATAATTTTACAGGCTTTGAAATGACTGCATTATTTTTTAGACATGTTTTGCATTGTAGTGTAAAAATACAACCACCAGGTGGCAAATGCAAAGCTACTGTACAGTCTCTCTCTCTCTCTCTCTCTCTCTCTCTCTCTCTCTCTCTTTGTCTCTCTCTCTCTCTCTCTCTTTGTCTCTCTCTCTCTCTCTCTCTTTGTCTCTCTCTGTCTCTCTCTCTCTCTCTCTCTCTCTCTCTCTCTCTCTCTCTGTCTCTCTCTCTCTCTCTCTCTCTCTCTCTCTGATAGGGGCGCTTCTGTTAAGTTCTTGAACAAGTCAAATCCCATATGCCAGCTAAACAGGCAGCTGAACAGTAACACAGTTTGTCCCCTCAGTCACTGTTTTCTGTATTGATTGAAAGTGACAGTTTTACATTTCTTCATTAAAATGGACAGTGCTTTTGATAACCTGGATGCAGCGGGTTTCCTGGAAATCTGGCAATACTTCGATGCAGATGGTGAGGATAGTTGATGACATGGTCATTTACTTTTCCAGAATTATTCTTTAAAAGAACACAGTGCTTCTGAGTTTTTCTCTGTAGACACTGGTGAGAATAAGATTAGAGCTATTTGCATGGATAAAATTTTGAGTCCTGGTCATGGGAAATAATTTATAGTGCTTGTGTTATATATTTTTTTATCTACTGAAAAACTGCTGACTCTGTGTTTGTAGTTCACAGAAGGTTTTAAGTATACTAAATCTGCAGCTTGATATATTTGCAATGACTGAAATCAGCTTGAGACAAGTCCATAACAACGTGTCTAGTATGAAACGTGTTCCAATTTCACCCTTCATAGTTTCTATGTATTCCTTGTGATTTGGATTTTGAGGCAAAATCAAACTCACAGGACTGTGTGTGTTTGACAGATAACGGCTACATTGAGGGCAAAGAGCTTGATGACTTTTTCCGCCACATGATGAAAAAATTGGGTCCACAGGTGAGTCAGATTTGTTTGAGTGAATTCATCCTTTACTTATAATGACAACAGTTCAGTGTGCGAGGAGCAGCAACATCATTTCATCTAATGTTTTACCATTATGACTTTAGCAATCTGTACTACTACTGCAGAACTGCATGCACAGATAATTACATGATTTATTGCTCAGATGCAAACAGACTTTCTGCCGCTGAAAGCTGGTGACTCCCTGCACTCATCTGGTGGGTGGGGTGAGTCGAAGGATGTTGGGCTAATGGGGTATTAAAACAAATACAACACCATCCATATTTACTTTTACTCAGCAAAGCTCTCAAGTCATGACAGATATTTTAACATCATATAAAGTTCATCAGGCAGAGGATTGACAGGAGTCATGGTGACTTGTTTCCCATTTTTTAATAATATTAATAATAATGTTCAGATGCTTTACAGTTTGGTTTTGCGTGAAGTGAAACATTTTCAATTCATTCTTCTTGTTCGCCTCTAGTTTATGAACCATACAGAGTGATAGTGTTCAGATATCTTAGCATCACAGTACCAGTGCCAAGCGTGTGCTGATGGAAAGCATTGCTGTAGATTAATGCTTGTCTTACGATAATGAGCAAAGCTCCGGCTCTACGCCATTTGCAGACTGTGTGTTCTGTGCTGCTTGAAAGAAACATTATCGAGTGGCAGGTTTCTATACAGTAGTTAGAGTAAAGGAATCAGTCAGGTGTCAATAAGACTCCAATGGATTAGATGTTTTAGCTGTGAAACATATCTCATAATAAATTGATCATCTTTAATAGATGATCGAAGCTTCTGGTTTGGTAACTTGAACTAACATGAAAGGAAAATGTGAGCGAGATCATCATTAGCATTCTGCTAATTGAAGAGAGAGAAGCTTCCAGGAATACACACAATGAGATAGATATCTAAAAATAGTTAGCCTTCGGTTAAGAGAACAGAGCCTTGAAGAAAAAGGAGAGCTCAAAGTTACCATGGTGACATTTCTCTAGATGACTATGACTCCGATGTTACATTTGCTCTTCAATAATAGTGTTTCTTATGATTTATTTAGTACATGAAACAATTAGTTTTTTAAAACACAATTTGCTTTCAATTTGAAATTGTATGTATATCTGTGCTCAATTGCTACACAAAGTGAATTTCTGATATTGGGGTTAGAAAATCAATTTGCTTTTAAAGTGTTTTATCTCTCCAGGAAAAAGTGACTGAAGACAGAGTCCAGAGACTGAAGCAAAGGTTTATGTCTGCATATGATGTCACAGCTGATGGGAAACTGCAAATTCAGGAGGTACAACATTCATTCGATCCTTGTTTTAATAATGATCAAGTGTGACATAGACAGAAAACATGGGATACAGCTTTGGTTACATGTTGTTCTTCTGCATTTATAATCATGCTTGCATATATTTTTGTTTTATGATGATCATAGAGGAGAAAAATCATCTTCTTATAAGTAGAAGCACTGAATTCACTTTAATACCCTGAGTCTTTTCCCATAAAAAAGAAAATGTTTTGTTACATTGTGCACTTTTTTATTCCTATTTACTGTCCAGTCACATGAAACCAAGCACATTTGTGGCATTCCTCATCACAGGTCAACTCCAACTCGCTCCATCTTCCTACCTGTCAGTACATACAGAGTAAACACTTCCCTCTCATTCAGAGCTTCCTGTTCTCTTTCACATCTGTCTCTCTCAGACTCATCTGTTAAATTCACCCCTCCCTCTCCAAATTGATCTTGTCTTCATCTTTTATTTATCCCATGTATCCACATAGCACCATCTTACATAATGAAAAATAATGACCAAGATTGCTGAGGGTCATCCTCTGGTGACAAGTCAGCCAGAGAAGAGTACTACTTAGGCAACCTACTAAATACTTTATGCACACCATATGAACTATATACTGATTGTAACATCCATCCATCCATTTACTTATTGATGGGACAATCACAATTGTTTTGTCTACAGCCACTTATCTGCCTCTAGGATTGCTGGAGCCCATCCGAGCTGGCTACAGGTGAGAGGCGGGGTACACCCCACATATGACGCCAGCTCGTTGCAAAGTGTGAAGCTGTTTTTCTTTCATGAAAGACAGACAATCTCACACTCACACCTACAAACAGCTTAGAGTGATCAATTCACCTAAATTGCATTATCTTTGAGGTGGGAGGAAGCTGGAGAACGCAGAGAGAACCCACACAGACTCCACACAGAAAAGAAAAAAACCCATAACTCTCCTGCTGTGCACTCACTGTGCTACTGTAACGCCCTGCTTGTAAATAAAAATCTAATACAGTATAAGTGATGTGTAGGACAGATAATGTTTGTGGTGCATGAATGTTCCAAAATGTTTTTTTAACTAAGTAAATTTAATTGAATTGGACTTGGCAGCAGCTGATTCCCAGAAATGTAAAGCCACGTTCTGGTGACAATGCATTCTCAGTTTCTACTCAATACAATTGATGCAGCATAAGACAGCAAAAAAGCAAAGAGTGCAATCCAGGGCAGATGAGATATACCCCATACACAACTGAGAGGCCAAACCATTAATGCCTTGAACCACAGACCCAAAGTGCTTCAGCTTTTGACTCATAAAGCTCTATAAATCAATACATCTCTGGCCTGCTTGAGACATTGATTTACTGTGGCTGATGGTCAAACCTGTCCATACATTAGCTTTTTCCACAACTCCACACACTGCTAACGAGGAAGGCACTCTGCTTCTTTCCTAATCCAGTTCTCTCTTTTTCCTTTTTAAAGCTATATATACTGCACAGTGTCAAACATCCGGAACAACTCTGACATCCAATAAAGAGCTTAACCGACCGGCAAATTTACATGGAACTGAAAGGGATAGGATTTTGAATGGAATAATTCATTATATGAGGAGTAGGTTTACATAGACGGATGAATCCAACATTCATTTCAGTTTCTGTAAAATTGGCAATCCTTTTTAACTATTTGTCATGTTACCAAGAAACTGGATGTAAGGGTCTCAAAACAACTTTGGAAAATAATGGAGGGATTTCATTACTTTTTTTTAACATGGTAAAAACGCTGAGGATGGTCATTTAATTTGGAAACTCGCAGACAACTTTCCGTGATCACAGCTTGGCATCAGGGATGGCAATAGGTCATTAAATGTTCAGAAGAAATGCAAAGTAGAGCTTATATTTTTCCTCTATCAAAATGTAAAAATCCAAATTCATGCTGTCAGGTACCAGCATGAAATTGGATGTGGGGCATTTCTGTTGTCATGCAGAACAGCGAATTTCTCTCCTGCCTGATTCACACTTTGTACCTTACACTGGTGCCTCTGCGCTGTGAAAGCAAATAAATGGCAGAATCCTGTGAGGAATCAACATGGAATGTTGTCACTCCTCTATTCTACTACCTAACAGTATATGACAGATGAGTTAAACAATATTGCACCATCATCCTATCCCTAACCTGCACACTACTGCACTGTGCAGTATGTCAAACATTTATTGTACTGTACTTTCGCATATTTAATGGTAACTATACCTTCTCTTCTTCAGCTCTTAACGATACAATGGGAGTCATTTCAGTGGTTTGGAAACCTTTCACCATTATGGAGACACTATAGTGTGTCCTGTTTAAGGTTACTTTAGTTATGCTGCATATTGTTATAAAAGTGTGTTGGTTCAAGTCTGTTGTTTAATCCCAATATTTATTTTATATCACAAGCAACTGCCAATTGGTTCATATGCACGACAAGTAAACTTAAAACCAAACAAATATGTAACGATCTCTATATTTATTATTATTATTTATTATTATTATCAATCAATCAAAGACTCTTGCAATTCTTTAAGCCAAAAATATATTTCCTGCCCTAGCTTCTGTAGAATGTATGTTTTTTTCATTGAAATTCAGATGTTTTTTGATGTGAATATTATTAAATTCCTAGACTTCCTGTAAAATTGTTCAAACGATCAACAAATGATTAGTTAGATAACAAATTAACCCTTTGTTTAATAGTTTTAAGTGAGACGCTATTGAACACCCTTTGAGACTTTAAGACTAAAAGACAATTTTTATGTGCCTGATCTGCATTCCTTTTTAGTAACTCTGGGTCTTCTGATGTTGGCATGTCCACTGGTGCATTGCACCTATTCTGACTGTGAGCTTTGTGATTTGCCGCAGTATCATCTTGTATTTTGATCAGATAGATGATGGGGGCCAGTTTAATCTGCTAATGGAAGGGTGATACTGTCAGGACAGAGCAAAGTAGAGCATGAACTGGAGAGCAGCCAAAAGGGAATCATCTCATCCGTCAGCAAATGCTGGGTGTGTTGGGAGCTTTTTCTCTATAATTACAATATGTTAGGGTTTTGTAGTTTGGATATGTTGTGCATTTAATTCTGTGGTGAACTTCATTATGAGCTTATGACCAGTGTCACAGGACTTAATGATGTGTGGAATAAATAGACAGTTACTATTATTTAGATGCAATGCATAAATTATTTTTTAGTGTAATTAGGATCATGACCATTTCTTTTTAATCATTGAAACTACTGTGTTTGTGTTACACCTGATTCACTGCGGTAGCAATCCACTCACAAGCTGCATGCTCTGCTATTCAGTTCACAGAATAATAAGAAATGCCTGCTTGAATCTTCTTTAACATTGCTGTGATCTTGTCTTCCAAAAAGCTTGATATTGTCTTTTGGTCCTTGGGTATCCTTGTCTAATCTTGAACATGTGCCATCTTTACATATTGGAAGCCACAGGTTAGGCAAAGCTGAATGTAATTATGGTAGTGAAAGTTTATTCTTACAATAAGTCTATGAATCTCTTATATATGCAATTGGTTTCATTTTGCACAGATTTGTACCTCCGAATTCTGCTGCCATCTTGATCCATGAACAAATCATGGACACACTGTATACATCTTAATTTTAAGTAACAAAGTCTTTCCTCATACGAAAAATGAATTAAAACTGACTCCTGATCTGATAAAGGTTTCAAAACCAGACTATAAACATCGTCTAATTGCTTCTCTCCAACAGCAGAACAAACAAGACGACATAAAACAAGATGGAAAGATGATTATCCAGTCACTGCTCTCTGTTCTGACTTCTACCCTCCGGCATGTTTTCCAGTTGGCGAATATGATCTTGCCTGAAGATGAGAACTTCCTGTTAGTGTTCCGCAGAGAGGTTTCTTTGGACAACAGTGTTGATTTTATGAAGGTGAGGTCACACTCAATGCTAACATTTGATGAGTTGAGAAAAGATGATGTGAGAAAGTTTTGTCCATAAACTGACAGTGAAAGATGATAGGAACAATAAATAGTACATAATAACGTGGAAAAACCTGTACGTAGAAATCTAATATCAGATGTATGGATTGGAATTAATTCACATGAAACGAAAAGAACCACAGAAGCATGATTACTTTAACTTAAAAATGCAGTTTATAAAGTAACTTTTAACTATATTTTGACTATGATAAACTAGGAACTGGATCATATACACTTGAAATAGTGGGAGAGATACAGTGTATTAACAATGCTTCATCAAAAACCAGACCAACCAGTAATAGTCCAGCAGAATGGAGGAGGATGTGTGAGTAATTTCCACATTATGATGCCCTACCCATATTGGTTTATACATATCAACCTACATAGAGAATAACAACTTGGTAACATGATAATAATAGTACAGTACAAAATTCCACGTATTCAAAAGAACATTTGGAGACATTCAGCTTCAGAGACGGGAATCACTGGATGAATATTTCTGTTCTGGATCAGAATTCATCATTCTAGAACACATCCTTCCTCAAGTCTCTGTACGCCAGGCAGGGGAACTGAAAGTAGAATGCATTCTCAACAAACACCAGATTGCACACACACACACAAAAAAAAAGAAAACATAAATGCTGGTTTCCATGGTTGCCATCATATTTGCCTGGTAGGGTTTCACATCCAAACTCAACAAATGACTGCTGTCTCTTAAATTATGTGTAAATGTCTTCTTTGATTTGATCACCCTGTTTTTGATTTAACTATTTTAACATGAGATCAGAGCTGAATAACATTTTTCTGTTGAAGACTAAAAAAGCCATACATTTTTTTAATATATATTTTTTTAAATAAAAATAAATACTGATTTTCATATCTTTATGAAATATCTTAATAAAAAGGACATGATTCCTTTATTATTAATATATTATTAATATATTATTGTAAAGGAAAGCTCTGTTTTGCATAGCCTTTTGGGGCACACTCAACTCTCTATTCTCCTCCCACATAACATAAAACTAGTAGTAAAGTATTGACTTGTAAAGTAAACACAGAGTTTAATTTCACTCAGGGCCGATCCTATACTCAGAGATTCTAACCCACACTTTTCTTACCTCTGAAAAACCCAAACATTCAAAAATAATGGTATCCATTACAGCCACTGATTCAAACTAAAACGTGTCATTTAACTCTTAGTAGCAAGTCTCCATTCTACAATAATAAAGCTCAACATCATTTGTGAACTGATCTCTTTCTCACTAATCCAATCAGCATAATACAAAAATACAGTAACATGACTGGAACCAGTGCACAGATGACATTTTCATTCATTCATTTATTTATTTATTTATTTATTTATTTATGCATGGAAGTAGTGCTTTGCAGGTCTCCTTGATTAAGATTTGTTTTTAAGCATCTCAAATACATCTAATGAATATATTGTTTGTATCTGATTTCGTGAGATAATTCATTATTGAATAACTCATGGGAATAACAGTACTGGCCCTGGTGACAAATGTACTTCATGTGCTGGAGCTAAATAAATTCACCATCATCCTGCTCGCTGCATGTAATCACTGATTCAGTTTTCCCACTTTAGATCTGGAGGAAGTATGACGTTGACTGCAGTGGCTACATATCAGCTCAGGAGCTCAAGGTAAACAGAAAAAGATTCATTGCAACATATAAAAAAACAAATACACCTCAATTACACCTCACCCTTTATTCCAGGTCTAACTTTTATCATTGACATTGGCAGAGAGTGACCCTAACCTTCACCCACTCAGATATTAGTCATCTTTCAACTTCTAAAAAGTCATTTCCTTGAGGGAAGAGTGAGTGTGTGTGTGTGTGTGTGTGTGTGTGTGTGTGTGTGTGTGTGTGTGTGTGTGTGTGTGTGTGTGTGTGCGTGCGTGCGTGCGTGTGTGTGTGTGTGTGCGTGTTTGTTTGTCGTCTTTTGTATTTCATTGTTTTGCTGCCTGAAAAGATGAACTTTTTGCCTCTTAGGCTTTCTTGAAAGATCTGTTCCAGTATCATCACAGGGAGGTCTCATCCGACAAGCTGGAGGAGTACACCGACAGTATGGTAGTGAAACATCACTATTCTCACACTGCGTTCGCTGGTCAATCTATTGTGTCTCACTGCAAGAGGCTGCATTGTCTTTATTTTAATGTAGCAGAGATTTTGTAAACAGTCATATGTCATTTTCACACAGGTTGTAGTTTTTAGTCAAGTTACTACCGCTGTCATTAGTACATTTTGGTGTTTTTTGAAATAAAAGCAGCAGAAGATCAAAACTGAGAGTGCAAAGACTGATTTTTCTGGAAATTGAGGAAAGAAAATACAAAATCTATTGAATATCATGAGGCCTAATCTATTTAACATTTCCTTCCTCGACATGTTCTTTTGCAGCTGTTTATTGTCTTCATGCTCCGTTGAATAAATCTGATTGTTCTCAAAAAGAAAACCAACTATTTTTCAGAAGGACTCTTCATTTGTGAGGTGTGAGCTGTTCAGTGAAAAGGATTTGACTGTTTTGCCCAGAGTCACAGGAAGCAGGAGGACAGACATCAGGACTCGTGTTGTCTACTAACTGTCTTCTTTGTCTTGCAGATGAAAATCTTTGACAAAAACAAGGACGGCTGCTTGGATTTGAACGACCTGGCGAGGTACTTGTAAAGGAGTGGAATGATAGTAGCTTGATGTCTGTTGAAAAGAACATTTAAATTGACATTTACTGTGACATTCAATTGTAGTAATTCCATCTCTCACCTTTGATAACTTCAAAACTACAAACTGCTAAATACAAAATAATTATATCTCTCTTTCTTGTGTAGGATTTTGGCTTTACAGGAGAATTTCCTCCTCCAATTTCAGATGGATGTAAGTGTTTACTATGTGAATACTTTTTGCAAATGATGAACAGGTTGTCTTTTCTTATTTGATTTGACGTCTAAGTCCTGTTTTCTTTTCCTAAGGCTTGTAGCAAAGATGAGAGAAAGAGAGACTTTGACAAGATCTTTGCCCACTATGACGTTGTGAGTATAATAAGAGTTACTGTGTATTCCAACATGTGTTCGTTGAGCTTCTTTGATATATGATAGACTTGAATAAAACCTCGTCCTTTAGACTAGTACTGCCTGTGGCTGTATTGGACGGTCCCTCGTGCTCGGTCTTTAGCAGACTGTGACAAATAGCTTCAAGACATTATTTTCTATTAGTTTTTAAAAAAAATATTTCCTAAATGGAAAATCTCTCTGGATACAAAAGTTGTCACAGCAGAGGTGCAGAGAACTCTGAGGAGGCACGCAGACAGATGTCACAGTGATTAAATGGTTTTCATTCCCGAGTTATAAAGCTCTTTACATTTCATGATGTGTGGCTGACTTTCGAAGAGAACTTGGTACAGCATCACTGAATCCAATTATCTCCATTACCTCAGAAATTAAACCTAATTGAATAAAAAAAGCCATTATGCTGTCGATTCACTCGCCGACGATTTTAATTTTGACCTTCTCATTCTCAGCACATCTCCAAGATCTTATCAACCTGTTGCTCTGTTCTGTAGAATTCGTCTAAGTTGTTGAGCCATTTATGAACTTCTTAGTTATTTGGAGCTCTTTCATTTTATTCAATGTTCAGAAGAGCTTTGTAAGAAAGTGGGATATCAGGAAACTTTGGATTCTCAGGCTATTATTTACATTGATAGTAACTCTCCGTAAAACAAATGTCACTGTAGTTTCTAATGTGTTGACAGGTAATATGCACATGATTTAGACCCATTGGTAATGTGGAGAACTGTGCGTAAAGTGGGACATTCAGTTAATGACGATGATAATAGAAAAACTTCATATTTTAGTCTTCAAGCACTAAAAATAGCAGCATAACAAACAACATATATAAAGAGATGTTATGATGGGGTAGAAAAACAAGAGTTTTCACATGTTTACAGAGAATGAAATGAGGTGTTCTGAGCTATCATTTACGTCAAGTTAAGCTTATGGCTTGTGGGCAAAGCAGGCAGAACCAGAGGGGTGACCTGGGACAGCTCAGCCATTGGCTAGAGAGTATCTGCATAGATACATGATGGAGGTGGTTGACCTAAACATGGGTAAATGAGTCAATAAATGAGTACATTTACGGCAGTAAGGAGGAACATCAGAAGCTGCATCATATTTTCCTGGGAGCTCAGGTGTACCTCTGTTTCAGAGATGGAAATCTAATGTGACCAATAATATGATTACCAGACACACTCCCCTAGATGTAGATTATAGCCACATCCCTGCAAGCTGGGATATGTTCCAGCCTCACCAATGAATGTAAGAAGTCTAGAAAATCAAGATAAATGACCGAATAATGGGGGTCTGATGTAAGAAAGATTATATAATCCACAGCCCCTTCTGTCTTTTGTCTCAGTTCTCTTTCATTCACCGTCTTTCTCTCCATCTCTTCATATCTGGTTTAGAGTAAGACAGGAGCGCTGGAAGGTGCTGAGGTGGATGGTTTCGTGAAAGACATGATGGGGTTAGTCCGGGTAAGACAATATTCTGCTATTGTTTCTTGTTCTTTGTTCATTTCAACAAAGAAATATTTTCATTTTATGTTTAGAGTTTTTTCATTCATTCACAGGAAAAAATGTGTGCATAGGAATCCATAATAAAAGTATATACAACTCAATGAAAAAAGCCAACATAATTTCTGTAAAACCTACACAAAAAATCTGCTGTACACACTTTTCCATATCATGCCATGTTTTCTTAACTTTCCTCGTGTATTACATGATGTAAGCTTCTTGGGTTAGAATCAAAGAGCAGAAATGCTATGGAACAGAACATTGTGGACCCGTATGAATGCTGGCAGTTAGTTGAAATCCTAAACTACTGATGGACCAGTTGAAAACAAGCTTCATTATTGCGTGACAAGCCTTCGTGCTCTTTGTAAACACATTGACAGATTTATTTCTACCCTTCTCTCCCTTCCTGTGCTGCTTTCCTCTCCAGCCCAACATGACTGGTCCTGATCTGGACAAACTGCGGGCTGTTCTGCTGAGCCACTGTGATGTCAACAACGATGGGAAGATTCAAAGAAACGAGCTGGCTTTGTATCTGGGAGTCAAACCTAAACCTTAATTAAAGGATATCATGAAACACTGAAGCTGTATTCGTAGTGCACTCAGTAATGGGTCGTCATTCTGATCAGTTGTTCATAAAGAGTTAATGATAGAAACACAGTTGATGCAGTGACGATGAAAAAACGAAAAGAAATATCATCTACGGCTAGAACTGACTGTCACGCATGTTAAGCCAAAGGAAAAGTATTGTTGAATGATTGTTGACTAAAAATCTGCATCTTAATCTTATATCTTATTTTTTATTTCAAACCGTTGGATAGTTAGTGAATGTATTAGCGTAAAGTTTGAAAATAATGTTTTCAATTTTAATAAATGTCCTCAGCTTGTTGCTGAGCTACATTGGCAAAACTGACATTTGTTATCGGCATGTTTCTCTAGAAAATCATATTTGGAATTTTAAAGTAATACATACATACAATACATACATACAACACTGGAAGTAAATAAAAACATGACAAATGATGAATGGTTATTTTCTTATGTATATAAGAGTTTCCCCCGCCTCACGCCCTCAGTCAGCTGGGATAGTCTCCAACCCCTCGTGACCAGCCACAGCGGATGAAGCGGTAGGCGATGAGTGAGTGAATGAATATTTAAAGTCACTGATATTTTAGTACATAAAATTCATCTTATAAATTCATCAGCGGTTTGTGTAAATGTAAATGAAATTAACATTTCCACTGACTTACTGAGGAAGTAGCATTTTGATCTGTTGATGCAATAGAAATGAAAAACGGAAATTTCACCTTCTTTAGACAAATAATGCTTACATAATATACTATTGTTGTTTTGTATCCACCGTTACTTTAGCAGGAATGGAGTGGAGCTTGCAAAACTGGTTCATAGAGACAACTCGACTGCAAGCTGCAAATACACACTACATGCCCCATTTCCTTTAACATCTTCAACATACTGTCAATCAATCAAACAAAAGAGACAAGACAACTGCTGTAATAATAAACATCTGAAATTGTGAGTTTATCAGTCTGATTGAAACATAGACAAATTGTTTAAATTATTCAATACAGTTCAAGCTGTTAAGGATAGTTTGAGTTTGGACCCCAAGGAGCAGAGACTGACACAAAAGTAAAAATCAACAGTTTTATTTCTCAGGTAAAAAACATGAGTGAGCAATGAAAACCAAAACAGCACAGCAAAAAATGACTAAAGTCAAGAAACACTGAAAAGGCTGAGAGAAAATTAGGAACATTAGCATCACAGAAACAGGACCGAATTGTCTGGCACCCTCTTAGGGAAAAGCCAGGCCTCTTGAGATGAGGCTGAGCAGAGTGAGAACTGGCATTCCTCGTCAGCTGCTACGAGCCAGCCACACCCTCTGCCACAGCCTGACCTGTCAGGAGAAAACAAGCTTAACACAAAAACAGACCTTCCAAGAATATCAAAAGAACAGAACCATGATAGAAGCAATGCGTTATAAAACTCTCAGGTAAATCGTTAAATTTATATGTTTTATCCAAAAAATTCAGCACATTATTTTACATATGTTTTAGTCATAATTCCAATGTTTTTGGAGGTGTCATTGCGTGACTGTCCGCTTTGAGCTCATTTATACTGAGCGTTTTATTAAACTAATGAGTAAACAGCAGAATCAGAGAGTATTCTTTTTCTTCTTTGTTTCGCATTATGACTTTGTTGGATGAAACTTATCCAAAGGGGGGGGAAATTCAAGCATCTTATAAAGAAAAGCAAGACTTCTCTTTTTGTGAGATAAAAAGTCATAGTGATCAGTGTGGATTTCAGATCTGATTCTTTATTTGAACACTTCCAACTCAAGCAGATAAACTGCAGACACAAGATAAATGACTCTATAGCTGTCCTGATGAGATGCAGCGGGCTGACAGAGCCAGTCTCTGTTTGTCAAGTCAGAGCAAGAGATTAAAAACAAACAGGGTTAAGTTAATGAAAACCCTTCTGGGCACTGAAATGGAGTTAATGGTGCAGACATAAAAGCTTTCTTTTCCTTCTGACCACCTAATTGCCCTTTAGTGTCCAGAGTGTGGTCTGACATTGTCCCTATTTCTGACTCATTAAACAGAGAAACAACTTTAAACATAGAAAAACAGTTTGTGTATAGTAACTAGGTAATACAGTATTTGGTGTGCACATGTACAATGTACTATACAGCTAAAGGCTTGTGGTTGTGTCTCTGTGTGAAACAAGCAGCTGATACACTGCTGCCACAAAACAAACAGTTTCCAAATCAGGCTGAAAGCTTCAGTCCACACACATTCAGACCAGATAACAATGACAAGACTAGATGCTTCACAGATGGACTTCTGAGCAAATACGTCCCTGAAAGCCCCCCAATAAAGACAAAATCATAATGTTCACATCACTCGTATATATTTAATCATATATTTACAAAATAACACTGGAAGTGACAGTTATGAGAGAATTGCCTTTTTTGTCTGTGTTAACAAACTCCTTTTTATGTTTATCCTTAGCTAGACATCTGAGTGTTTTTGCTGAGCTGAGGTCTGTTGTTAAAAAAAAACATGAAACATGAATCACTTTATTCTCTGGGCTTTGACAAAAATCAATGTGGGAAAGAGTCAGAGACATAACATAATCTACAAATCAGAGTCTTTTAAACTGTTGAAGGGATTCTGAATATATAAATAATGAATCTGGCATGAAAACACCTGTTGATTTGTGTACTAGAGCGAATATTATGCTAAGACTGCAACTCTCTCTGTGTCGCACACTCACCCTGTCACTGTGTGTGTGTGTGTGTGTGTGTGTGTGTGTGTGTGTGTGTGTGTGTGTGTGTGTGTGTGTGTGTGTGTGTGTATTAGTGTGTGTGTGTGTGTGTGTGTGTGTGTGTGTGTGTGTGTGTGTGTGTGTGTGTGTGTGTGTGTGAGAGAGAGAGAGAGAGAGAGAGAGAGAGACAGAGAGAGAGAGAGAGACAGAGAGAGAGAGAGAGAGAGAGAGAGAGAGAGAGAGAGAGAGAGAGAGAGAGAGAGAGAGAGAGAGAGACAGAGAGAGCTTCTCTGTTTATACCCCCTTTCCAGAAATAGGATGATTTAAGGTCCCATTGTTGAGTGCTGCCCTCTGTTGGTCAAACAACAGTAATGCAGTCCTTAATTATTTTTTTTGGTTTCTTTTGATTGTTTGAAATAGAAACTCTTCCTTAGATGTCTGCTCTTGAGATGGCCACTGGTTCTTGTTCTGAGAGGATGTTATGGTCAGGTCTCTGCTCCATTAGTGACTGGGTATTGATGTTATGGGGTGCTTCTCCCTCCCATATGACTTCCAGTATTTTTCCATCTCAGCTCCAGGTGGGTCTGAGCAGCTCCTGTTATTTCCCTACCAGTTAGAACACCTTTGCTGCTTTAATGGACAGCATCCTGTTTATTCTCCTGGCGTATCCCTTAAGCCTGGTTTGTAAATGTGTATGTTCTGTTGAACATGCTTGAGTTGAGTTGAGCATGTTCAACAGAGACTTAACTTGTTCTCACAGCTAATATTTAGATGACCTTTTTCATGTTTTCATGTTAAGACTTATTTCAGACATTTAAAAGCGCTTTATCAGACAAACCCAACAGGACGATCCATCCATCCATCCATCCATCTCATTGCTTCTCTTAAACAGTATTATGGACTGTATAAATAATAGCTGTCTTGTTGCTTGACACCTGAATGTGTATGTCTGTTTAGTCAATCTAAAGCGTGGTCACAGTTATAAGGCTGTGGCACCAAGCCCTCAAAGGGACAGACGACTGACCCCCAGGACCTTTATCTCTTTTCTCACTGAGTAAACAACAAATAAGAAAGGTGCTGTAAATTCTAACCCTTAAAGCCTCCTGCTGATACGTTTCTGTGGCTCTCCTAGGTGAAACCTAACATTCCCATTCCCAAATTGCCAGCAATGAATACAACATATTGGAACTATAAGCTGAACAGCAAACATAATAATTCACAATGCATAGATCTGCTACGTCATTGTTGCCATGGCTTCAGCTCAGTACGTCAACAACCTTTCCAAAAGAAGGTCAGGGAGAGGAAAGACACTATATGTTTCAACAGAGGTGCTAACAGAAATGTGTTCCTGCAATGTTTGTTACTTTCTCTTCTAAATCTAATAAAATATAACAAATGAAATATGGATACATGAGGAAGTAGAGAGACGTCTCATCCAACATCTGTCTTTTAAGCGTCTAAAAGTTTTGTTACAATTGCCATCTACTTAAAATATCTTTCAGAGCATTATAATGAATATGGCTGGCTGCAGGGGAACTACAGTATTGGGAAAATTTCTTAAGATTGGAGATGCACACTGCATGTTTTATAATGCTTCATAACATCAATGACTAACGACGTTGTTTTTACAGTATTGCTCTTTTAACCATAACATATTGAAATGCCTCAATGGTAAACCAGAAACCAAACAGTGTTATTCTCATATTTAACACAATATAAATACAAAATGTCAACACTTAAACCTTACAATACATAAACTGCATTAAAGGGACCTGCATTTAAAATGGTGTTGGTTAAATCTTGCATGATGTATGGTCATGGTGGTTACATAGTTACATAGTCTTCTCCCCGTGTCTGCGTGGGTTCTCTCTGGGTTCTCCGGCTTCCTCCCACCTCCAAAAGAATGCGCTTCAGATTGATTGGCTGTTCCCAATTGCCCGTAGGAATGAGTGTGTGTGTGTGTGTGCATGGTTGTACGTCTTTGTGTGTGGCTCCGCGGTGCACTGGTGTCGTGCCCGGAGTGTCCCCCGCCTCACGCCCTATGCCGCCGAGATAGGCTCCCGCTCCCCGTGACCCGCTGCGGCGGATACAGCGGTGGTACTCTGAAGATGACTGATGACTGATTTGATGAACTGCAGCGGCTGTAGTTGCGCAATCCGTCCACTAGATAGAGCCGCGCTGCTCAGACAGTCATGATTGCATTCATGACTTCCTGACTACCCTTGAATGGCCCCTATTGTTATGTCAATAAGCCATTCTGAGCCTCATCAAGGAAACCTGATCACTTGATCACTTTGCCATCTTAGAAAGAAGTCAACACGCATATTAAAAAACCTGACATTAAAAACTGGTTAAATTCATTACGAGTGCAGTCAGTGCGAACAGAGCTGATTATTTCCTGATCTGAAGTTCGAAGCAGATATTTAAGCTCTGAAGTTCGTCTTCATTTATTAATTAAATACTGTTTTGATCGATCGCTAGTCCAGTCGGAGGTGAGGTGCAGCTATTTGCTATTTTTCAGTGATCATGTTTTTAACCAATATTAATATGAATATTAATCCATATATAAAACGCACCAGATTATAAGGCACACTACGGGTTTATGAGAAAATTTTAGGCTTTTAGGAAAATACGGTATATATATATATATATATATATATATATATATATATATATATACTGTGTATATATATACTGTGTGTGTATATATATATACTGTGTGTGTATGTATATATATATATATATATATACTGTGTATATACACACACACACACACACACACACACACTACACGACTAAAGATAGTAGATAATGCCACACTTCTATTGAAAAAGTACATTAATAACTTGTATGTTTTTGCATCCCTAGGGTAAGAGAAGTCAGGATTTGATAATAATGGATGATTTAACAGCCCTATCATAAGTTTGTTGCTTTACATACTGTGGACATAGTCATGCTTCCACTTTCTGGCTCTGTTTAAACTGCAAGACTCTACTCTCTTCTTCTTCCTCTCCTTCTTCAATGTTGTTGTATAATGCATAATGTATGGGAGTGTGTTAATAATGTAGTACAGTATTAATGAAAGTCACCAGAAGTCAGTTACTAGAGTGTCCAGTATTGTGTCATTGCTTGCCACCCACCAGAAGGCACATCTGCCTCTGCTTTGGTATCTCAACTCGTGTATGACTGCATTCAGTAAATAAACCCTGTGTAACAAATTTGTGGTTGCCTCCCAAGCTGTTAGACTACAGTGCCTTGCGAAAGTATTGCCCTCCCAAGAACTTTCTGACATTTTTCTACATTTCAGGCTTTAAACTTTAAGATAAAAAACTGAAAATATTTTTCAAGAATCAACAACATGTGAGACACAATCGTGAAGTGGAACCAAACTTATTCAAAATTTTATGTTGTGTTTACAAATAAAAAAACAGAAAAGTACGACGTGTAAAAGTATTGGCCCTCCTTACCAAAACAGCTCAAGTTCCTTAAGGTTAGATGGAGATCATTTGTGCACAGCAATTTTCCAATCTTTCCACAGATACTCTATTGGATTGAGGTCTGGACTTTTTCTTGGCCATTGTAACACCTTTATATGGATAGTTTTAAACAATTCCATTGTAGATTTGAATTTATGTTTGGGATTATTGTCCTTTTGGAAGGTGAATCTCCGCCCCATCCTCAGGTCTTTTGCAGACTCGAACAGATTTTCCACCAGAATCGCCCTTGTATTTGGCTCCATCCATCTTCCCATCAACTCTAACAATCTTCCCAGTCCCTGTTGAAGAAGAGCAACCCCAGAGCATGATGCTGCCACCACCATGTTTGACTTTGGGGATGGTGTTTTCAGGGTGATGTGCAGTGTTACTCTTAAGCCAAACGTAACATTTTGCATTCAGCCCAAAAAGTTCAATTTTGGTCTCATCTGACCAGAGCACCTTGTTCCACATGTCATCTGTGTCTCCCATGTGGCTTCTGTCAAACTCCAGACATGCCTTTTTATGGTTTTCTTTCAAAAATTACTTTCTCCTGCCACTCTTCCATAAAGGCCAGATTTATGCAGAGTACGACTAATAGTTGTCTTATGGACAGATTGTCCCACCTCAGCTTTGTATGTCTGCAGGTCATCCAGCGTGATCATGGACCTCTTGGTTGCTTCTCTACTTAGTTTCCTCCTTGTTTGGGCTGAAAGTCTAGAGGGACGGCCAGGTCTTGGTAGGTTTACAGTACTTTTATGCTCTCTCCACTTTGATATTACTGCTCACGCAGTGCTCCGGGAGAAGTTTATATATTGTAAAATCTTCGTGTATAACATTCCTGCTTTAAACATTTCCACAACTTTATCTCGGACCTGCCTGGTGTGTTCTTTGGTTTTCATGATGCTGTTTGTTCTCCAGTGTCTGAGACCATCACAGAGCAGGTGCATTTAAGCTGAGACCAAATGAGACATAAGTGCACTCTGTTTGTCATTTTTAGTCATTTAGGTCAACATTGGATCATTCAGAAGTTATCAGAGAACTTCTGGAGTCGATTAGCTGAGCTGAGAGAACAGAGGGGCCAATACTTTTGCACGTCCTACTTTTCAGTTTTTTATTTGTAAACACAATATAAAATGTTGAATAAATTTGGTTCCACTTCCACTTTAATTTCGAAGCCTGAAATTAAAGAGGCACTGTATATGCCTCTGTGCAGGTAAAATGGAATTATGACCACCTCTCAATTTCACATGTAAATCTGTTGAGGCAGAGAGTAAGACTTTTATAGGCAGTCCTCAACCTACGAACACAGTTGGTTCCAAGAGGCTGTTTGTAAGTTGAATTGTTCATAAGTCCTTATTAATTAAGTTTCAATATATATAATCATCATATGAGGCCATTTAAATGCCATTACTGCTCTAATTTTATCCTGGTGGGTGTAGAGGCTAAGCCAAGCTTTAAACCATTGAGGTATTCCACCACACTGACGTGAATGATACGATGATGTGCGTCCTGGTAATCTAAAGTCTGACACTCTACTTTGTGCTTGATTACTGTTAATTCATTTCTCAGTTAATTCGACCAATAGTTAACATGAAACAGCAAAACATTCAGAGTTCAGCGGTTAATGCTTTCGAGCAGAAACCTAACCCATCGTTGGTTCCTACATCATTTAATTCCTACAGAAGGGCATCCCTGTAGACTAGTTGTGACAGAGTTATCTTACAGTTATCTTACAAGTCTGTAGTCTACATCGCTAACTTTCAACATGTGGATAAAAGAAGGACTACACACTGCAGCTGAGGCTCCAACAGGAAAGCCACATGAAGTCCAACATCAGAGAAAAATGTTCACTTAGTCTCAAATTTGCAGTTATATTGATATGACGTGAAATCTTAATCTCAAATGTTCGTATATTGAGGCCTACCTGTAACTACATGCATAAACTGGCCTTTTAGAAAATGAACAGCAGAGAGATTTCAACAACTGCTGACTGAATGCACCGACTGTGCAGCCCTGATCTTAATGTGTCATGTTGTTAAGCAGATGATAATTTCAAGTCCTCCGATCACAGCCTCAGATGAACTCCCAGGCAAACCCAAACAATTCCTGCAGAAACATCTGTAATAGTTTAAGTTGTTGGTTGCCCAGCCCATTAAACAGACCTTTCCATTTTGTGGCCAACAGCACAGTTGGAGCAACAGTGATTAAAATTCCTCTTTGTATATGTGATATCATAGAGTTGTTGTTTAGTTACATGGCTGAAGAATGAAACCTCATGTTTAATGAGCTGATAAAAAATAACAATACCTGGACTTGGAAATGTTGCTTTAGCCACTTGCATATCAATGTTATTTGTACGGGTTTCCTTTGGAAGAGAAATAGAGTGCCCAATCCCCAGGTGTTTGAACGCTTTGATTTATAGGATAAATAAAGGATTGCTCAAAAACACATCATGGAAATTTGTAGATGAGTTAAACAGACTTTAGTCTACAAAAAAACACACCCCGCATAGATAGACTACCCTACATGAACTTTAAGTTGTGTTTAATTAGTTCATATGACTCATCCCACACGGTTTTCAAGCATGCTGTTGTTTTGTACTGCTCTGGGACAGATCAGAAAACGAATGAATCAGCAAATTAGAAAATTTTTCTATTGAAATAAATATTAAGCAGGTCACTACCTGAAATGTAAAATTACCTCACATGCTGAATAATGCCAAAACATCTGGACTGATAAGATCTTAATGGTACTTTTTACCCCTGCTAATGGTTTCAATTTAAATTTCGTATTAAATAGCAGTGTTTTCAGTGATTACCTACAACAGGGATACCTTTGGTTTGGCTGCTTGAAATATTTGGAATATTTAACAATGACAAATAAATGAAAATCTACAAGACAGTCAGCAATATCTTTTTTAATTAGTTTTGTTTGAATAGATTCGTCCCATCTGCATTTGTCTGTTTCTGAATTAAAAATGTCTGCAAGCATCCACAGCAGTAAATGATGAACTGATCCTTTCCTCCAAAACAAGCAGAAAGGGATTTTATTTTTTATCTAATCTGCATTAATTAATATTGATTATCACGTTTTTGTTCAGAAAGGAAATTATATACATCATCAGTTCCAAACTACAAAACAAGACCTTGGCTGACATTACGTTATATTATATTATATTATATTATATTATATTATATTATATTATATTATATTATATTATATTATATTATATTATATTATATTATATTACTGACTATAAAATGAAAGCTATTAAAACTACCACAGCAAAATGAAGTATAATTTGATACTTTTATGTATTAGCGCTGAAACAAACAAGACGATGAGGAATACTGCACCTACCGTACCACACACACAGCTAAGCCCACGTCACTGAATCATCAGTGTAAACATCAATGAAACGCTGCAGGAATCATGTTTAGTTCTCAGCGGCCACATCGACTGTGTGGCCCGGACGGTTGGCAAAAGGTTTGATGCCCTACAGTAGAGAAACACTAACCGGTAGGAGGCTGGTAGAGACAGCTGTAATGTGGGATCCGCCTTTGTTCAGAAATGTGTCACACATCAGCTTTAAATAGGAACGATATGCCTTCTTCCATGAGGATGGGAGGTAGTTTGATATATTAGGTAAACGAATGATGAATGTAATTTATGAATGAACTTACCTTCTGACCATACCACACGCAATCCAGACTAAAGAAACACACAGACAGATAAGCAGGAGACAGTATTGAACAGTATTATAGAAGAAGAAGAAGAAATGTACCTTATGCTACTAAGGTTTTAATTCAACAAGTTTGTGTATGTTATACACAATATATACAGTATATGCATGCAAACTAACTAACAAGTGTGCTAGAGCGACTTCATAATCTCCCTACGGGGATTAGTAAAGTTCTTCAATACACCTTACGGTGATACTTGGACACGTCATCAGTCATGAACACGAGTTCATTGGGTGTTTCGGGTCTTTAATCATCAGACATCCTCGCCCGGGCGACCCAGCAGGGGGCGATCACTCCCCGGCTTGTGTCCAGGTAGTGCACCACGGATCCCCCTATGGATCCACAGCCACTGCGAGGCCTTTTCTGCGGCCTCAAGGATGTTCTTGGTGACTGTCCTCGACTGCAGTCCTGTAATTCCAAGGAGTTTGAACACTCTCTGGAGAGAATGACCAGCGAAACCTCTGCACCCGATTTCAATGGGCTCACAGCGGGCTTTCCAGCCGTTTCTTTGGCACTCACTGGTGAGCTCAGAGTATTTGGCCCTCTTGCGCTCATTGGCCTCGTCAATACGGTCCTCCCATGGGACAGACAGTTCCAATATTACCACTTGCTTGGTAGACTCCGATGTTAACAGCATGTCTGGGCGGAGTGAAGTGGTAGCTATGTTGGCTGGGAACTTCAGTTGCCTTCCCAGGTCAACTAGTAGCAGCCAATTAGATTAAAATCTGTTTGAATTAAAAATAGTGCAATTTGTGGACACACAAAGGATAAAGATGGCGATGAAGAGCCTGCTATGTTACGTCATATGCATCCTGTTTAAACAGTCTGACTGGACCCTGAGCTTTCACACACAGATTTGGTTCATGATGCTTAACATTTATGGAGACCTCTCATTAGCAATTTTTGACATTTTTTCATCTGCTTTATTATTGTAACAAAGAACTTTTTTGAACATTTTTCTAAAGTCATAGTTATATTAATAATTGTCAATTTCAAACATAGATAGTCAACCATAGGTATCTCATCAACGTCACCACAATGGCCAATTAGATCCACATCTGCATCATAATCTGGATCTGGTGGAGTAAACTGTAGTAAACCTTGGGAATGCTAATGCTATGACTTGCAAGGTTCTATGATCCGTGTAGTGAAATGAGTGAAAGCTTTTTCCTACAGGTTTTCTTGTAATCTTTCTAAATTATATAGCTAATGTTATAATCTCGTGCGGCACAGTGGGTAGCGCTGTCCCTGCACAACACGGCTATTCCCGGTTCAAGTCCCGCTCTGTGTAGAGTTTGCACAGAGTGGGACTGCGTGGGTTCTCTCCGGGTTCTCCAGTTTCCTCCCACCTCCAAAAACATGCGCTTCAGGCGAATGGTCCGGCTTCAAATTGCCGGTAGGTGTGAGAGTGTGTATGCATGCTTGTTTGTCTATATATGGCTCCGCGGTGCACTTGTGTCTCATTCGGAGTGTACTTTGCTTCACGCTCCAGTTGGCTTGGATAGGCTCCAGCGACCCCGCGACCCGCTACAGCGGATGACGCGGGTTTAGAAAATGAATGAATAAATTAATGTTATCATCCCCTTTACAGTATTATGTAGCATATTTTAGAAATGGATTCGTTAGCATGAATTTACACCCAGCCCTCGCTCAAGCTAAAAAACATTTACATACATCCAGTTTCTGCTCCCGCTTCTTTCAGGATTCACCCCAAACCCTCCCAGACTCCAACACGCCTGGGAGAAAACACAACACACTTTTCTTACCAGATGGCCCAAGGTTTCCACTGTGGAGATATTTTAGGAAACAATAACAATCCTTGAAAGGATAGAAGACTTTTCCACTTTGACCTCCCAGGAAGATTTTGGTTGACGAGGTCAAGGGTCACCACCCACCGTCAGTGGGAACAAAATGAGGGAACCCTGAGATTCCATGAAATAACATGAATATCCTGCACTGCAAAGAGAATATGTCAGTAATTATCCCGTTAACAAAGGTGCTGTTCTATAATTTACAGTGATGAATTATAAATTACCATGCAACAGTATTTTTAAAAACAAATCCGGTTGACAATTGTTTGCAAAATATCAATCTGCAAAGGCTGAAATGTCTTTGAACGTTTATGTTACACTTTTTGGTACAATGAACTTGATGAAAACCGACTCATCTTCCTCCGGACCTCTGGCCGATCACTCAAGCATTCCTTCCTGTTAGTTGTCATGGCACCAGCAGGATAACTCCACTATATAAGATCCTCCTCTCCTGAGTCCCGAGCCAGAAGGACAAAGAGATCCCAACTTTCTGCTTCCCACACAACCAGAGGACAGAAGATTCACGCCTGAATCAACTCCGATAGAGAAAACTGAATACGTTTTAGACTGCAGATCATTTTTAATCTGCTCTACTTTACAGTGAGATGACCAATCTATCAGAGACCACGCTTTTTGTCTTCTTCTTAACAGCACAGGTAGGAATCACCACAGACTTTCAGTTGAATAATGTTTAATGTTGTGACTCTAATAATCCATAAGTATGATCATGATTATATGTTATTTTCAAAACAAACATTCATTGTGTGGAAATTTTTTTGCAAGTTAAAAAAAAAACATTAAAATGCCTTCAGTTATTTCAAGTATTCAGCAGTCTCTTTTGAAATTAATTGGAAAACACTATTTAACTGTTTTAAAGATTATCCTATTCTACAAAGTGTTTGTGACCTTCTTATCTTGTGAAAATTTGAATGTGGATAATTCATTTTTCCCAAAGACATATCCTTAGAACTTTCATTAGTTTGTGTAATTAGTTTGTGTCCTATTTTGTTTGGAGACAAAATAATTGCAAACCACTTTGTAATTTTATTTCTCATTTACTGCAGGTGTTTACTCAGACATGGTCCCAGGTCTGTCCCCGCAGATGCCATTGCCCTGAAGACCCCCCCACATGTCTCCCTGGGGTACCCCTGATCCTAGATGACTGCGTCTGCTGCCTTGTGTGTGCCCGACAGAAAGGTCAGGTGTGCTCTGAAATGAACCCATGTGACACTCGCAAAGGGCTGCAGTGTGATTACAAGACAGACATCCACAAGAGGACCGGTGTCTGTGTTGGTGAGTCAGGACATCCTGCATGTGTTAAATATTTTCTTCCAAAGATGAATCAGTTAGCTGTCACTGCTTCTTTTGAATAAATTTTTATTGTTTGTAGAAACCAACACAAAACTTCGTTTCTTTTTGTTTGCCTCTTCTTGCAGCTCATGAAGGACTTGTGTGTGTCTTGGATGGATCCGTCTATCAGAACGGACAGATCTTTTTCCCTAGCTGTAAGTACCAGTGCATGTGCCGTGATGGCCAGATCGCTTGTATGCCGCGCTGCAACCTGGATGTGATGCTGCCCGGACCCGACTGCCCAATGCCACGCAGGGTGCAGGTGCCCGGGGAGTGCTGTGAGAAGTGGGTGTGTGAGCCTCAGGCGGAGGCCAGCGCTCTCGGTGGCTTTGCCATGGCGGGTGAGTATGCTGGATGCAGGGTATAAGACAAGATGGACTCTATAGTCAGAGGCTAGAAACACATGCAATTGCTCTTTTGTTTTTGATATAAATGCTGCTGCAGTGTGAGACACAAGGTTGAGAGGTTATGTACACTGCCCTGACCTGGTTGGGTGAAGGCAACAGGCACCAAGGAAGGATAGAAAAAAAGTAAAGGAAGGGTTGAGGAAACACAGGGAAAAGAGAGTCATTTCGGTCTGGAATGTGACACAGCTACTGTATGTTATACGCGACTTTTGGAGAACCAACAAGTTCTTGGCTGCAGGTTTTCTCAGAATATCTGATTATATTTTGAACGAGTAGCATACAAAGAAAAAGAAAAGGATATGTGACAAGTGAATTTCTTATTAAATATTTTAGAATGTGTTCCTAAATCTTCAACTAAGCACCAAAGTCTACATGTTTTATGATGATTTATTTCCTTACCCAAAACTTTTGTCTTCTCTCCATCTATCTATTCCATTAGCATATCGTCAGGAGCAAACGGTGGGCTTCAACGGTTGGGATACTAGCCTGAACTGCATTGAGCAGACCACGGCGTGGGGTGCCTGCTCTAAAACTTGCGGCATGGGGTTTTCCACCAGGGTTACCAATAAGAACCGTCGGTGTGAAATGGCAAAACAGAGCCGATTATGTACAATCAGACCATGTGACGGGCAGCATGACCAGACACAGATGACACAACTTGGACCAAAGGTAATTTTTGTGTTGTTGGGTTTTTTTTTAAATATCTGAATACCATATTCTTAAAGTAGGGGTTTCTCTATATTTTAGTTTGCTTAGAACCTTGAGAAAAGTCACTCACAGTTAATTTTATTCCTGAATAATATACCACTCAAATTCACCACATGGGTCTCTCTCCCTCAGAGTGGCAACAAGTGCCAGAGGATGGTGAGGAGCGAGAAAAACGTCCACCTGTCGTATAAGAACTGCACCAGCATCCAGGCCTACAAACCTCGCTACTGTGGCTCCTGCACGGACGGCCGCTGCTGTACCCCCCACCGAACTAAGACCACCCTGGTGGAGTTCCAGTGTGCCAATGGTAAAACCACCAGGAGGCCAGTCATGGTGATCCTGACCTGTGCCTGCCACAACCACTGCCCCCAAGACAATGGTCTGTGGCAGCCATCAGAGCAAGGATACGGTGGTGTGAGCTTATAGGTCAAGAAGTCACTCCAAAATAACAAAGGGGAAATGACGGACAGTTAAAACCAGATTATAGTAGAGGATGATATGAACCCAGGTCAACTTGAGTTGACTTGAGTTGAATGGAAGCAGTATTCTCTTCAACATGACGAGTGAGTTGTATTAACTCTATATTTTAGAATAAACAAGCCAGTTCCAATTAAGATAGGCAGTGCAGCTGTCATTAAACTGTAAAACGCATCAGCCTATACCATCCAAACTACTCGCAGGGCTTACTTTATTCAGAAACTTCTACTGAAAAAGCTGAAAAAGTAGTCTGAATGCTCTCTCGTTCGTAGAAGAGTTCCAGTGCACACAGACGTCTTATCTTCACCCCATGTTAGAAAGAGTCAAAGCACTTAAACCTTGTCATTTGTTGATTCTTTTCACTTGTGGGGATCAGATCACAATATACCACCACCCATTCATTTGAGAATTTAGTTACACATTTGAAACTTGTTTAATTTAATGTGTTAGGAGATTGTGAAGGTTGATGTCAAAGAGTCTCGATCCAGGAGAAAAAGGTTTACAGTCGGGATGGTGTGGACATGTGAGGGCATCAGGGTGACTTGAAGCCTTGGGTTGATCACTCTGGAATGATCCTACAGCTTTCTACATGTAGAAAATAAAAATAGAATCTACAGTCAAAGATGTATTACCATCCCATTATCCTCCCGTTGAACAATTAAAAAGAGGACATGTAAATTCTCAAAAGCTGAACTGTTCATCGACACTGCAGCTGCTGTCACAATCCTCCTGACTATGGGACACATTTTTGAAATAACTCGACTGTGTACATTGACTTTGTCCAAACTATGGGCTCAACTTATGAAAGAAAGGTCACGATGGTAATATAGTGTCATTTCTAATATTTGCCTGGAATCCTAACACTGTTGTTAAACAGGTAATATCTGTGTCTCCTAAAGAAATTCAAATGTGTGTTCTTTCAGACTTTGGAGGGGCTTTTTTATTTAGTCCATCTAAACTAGTTTTTATAATGACAAAAGTATGTCAATAATTGGTGTACTGTATATCTTTGTTTATAACTTGTTTTTCAGAGTGTGTATCAAATACACAGATTTAAATGAAAATATTATAAACCTGAATTGTATGTATTGATATGTGTTATTATTTTGATTAGTACTTGAATTATATTTCACTGGGTGTTCCTGTATTTGTCTCATAATCAAAACATGTACATGAGCAAACGTTCAAAATTAAAGTTATATTTTTTGTACCAAAGTTTAAATCTCTTATCTCGTAATTATCAGCGCTAAAATTATTTAATTAGTTACTGATGTGTTTCGTGTTATCTGGGCAAAGAGGGAAGACTGATGTGTAAAAGATTTCAATTTCACCACTAAATGTTGAATTAAGTCGTGTTATAAATGCAGTTTGCATCAGTGGGTTAAGTGAACTAATGTATGTTGTGCTGATCAACATTTATCAGTGCTGTAGACATACAGTAACATCCCATAAAAAAGTAAAATATACAAGACATCACAATATAAGTTATCTGAAGTAAAAATCAAATACTAATTTCCTTCCTGATAGGATCTACATACCACGATTCTTCAACATAAAAATCCATCTTTTCAGACCTGTTCATTTTGTGTGGTCAGTTCAGGATGTCCAGACCATCATATGGTACCCGGGAGACCCAGAGCAGTCCAACCCTGACGACCGGAGGATGGTGACCTCCTCACCTTCTTCCTTTGTCCCTGCATTGAGGTCTTGGTATAAAATAGTCTTTCCCTGTAGGATTCCATCTGCTTCTTAAAATGGATATTCAGAGGAAACTCATCTATACCTTGGGTCACGGAGGGACCAACCTGTGGTCAACACATCTGGTCGCGGCTGTGTTGACGTGTCTACTAAACAGAAGTCTGTGGTAATGCCACATGTTGGTTATGTGTGTGGAGCCAGGATTTTCATCTTATTCTGGCAAACAGTATGTTGGAATTAAAAGGCAAGATAAATAATAACTCAATGAAATAGAAAGTTGAATTCAAACTAAAAAATTATACAAAACAGGATTATTTTTTACAAGTTTGTTTTTATTAGTGGTACTAATAGTGCACTGTTAGAGATGATAAGTCCTCTCCATCTAGTCCTTTATGGTTGGTCCACCACTGACAAATCACTTCAGCTATTAGTTGGTATAATAAAATAAATATTGTAAAGGCATTAATGATCCTCAGTGCATGAGTTCTGCTGACATTTATCGTCTCACTAGCCTCCTGGGAGGTTGACATTTATGGCTGTTAGTTGCGTGTCTCAATTGAATCATTTGCCATTAAAGCACCAGTTTGTCTAGTGTAGTTCACTTTGTGTTGTGTATCTACACAGTATTGATACACAGTATATGGGATCTTAAATATAATTCAGCATGGATCAGTGAGACATAACTGCCAGAAAGTTCTCAAATGTTGACTTGATGCGATCACCAAAGGACTACAAATAAAAAATTTCAGCAGTACTCTCCATTGCCTAATTTATCTATATAAAACCAAATATCCCAATGGAAAAATAAAGGGATTCTACTTTTGGTAAGATCACAGGCAAACCATTTACATAGTCCGACAGTTGTGCAAGAGAAATTTAAACAAAACTTACAACATTTTTAACTCAAATAGCGTTCAAATCATCAAGAGCCTTAAATCTTTGTGGTGCTTCTGTGAAGCTGCTCAAAAATCAGTAGAGCTTGGAGTTGAAAGTTAAGTTAAGCACGGTGAGCAGGCTTCACATGTTGGTGTGCTAACATGCAACATTCACTAAAAATGCACCACAGGTCAGGTTGATAGCTGGGGCAAATAATGGAGTTTGTAGACAGGGTAGTATGGTAGTCTGTAGTATGGTAGGATATGGATAAATGATTGTGAAGGTGTTCATGGCAAGTTATCCAAGATTAAGTTCCTCTCTTGAAATAAATTCAAATCTAATATCAGATGTAATATCTTTAGCACATGAACAGATCAAATATAAAATATTTTCTTTGTGTAAACTTCAGTGTTCATTGATATGGTGCCTGTGGTTTATAGTCAGTAGACTGCTCCATCTGGTGGTGTCTTTGAGTGACGTGACTGGGATCATGTTTAGTGTCATTCTGCTGAATGTTTGACACTTCAACCCCTACAAACCAGATGCTTTTTCCTTTGGTTTCAACCTCACAGTGGAATTTCCCTCCAGAAATACCCATCTCCTCAGGAAATTGAAAATATGTGTTTAATTGATGTGGGTCTTCATTTGGAAATATGTGATGAATATTCACATAACTATTTTCTACATTTTTAATCAATGCTTCACCTTCACTTGTTTTCTTAATCTTTCCAAACACTCTTCATCTTAATTGTATTCTTTTCATGCTTATTTTCACTTCCACTTTTGTCTCTACAATTTGAGCTCTCTCATACACTTCCTCTAGCGGGACTGTTACATGAGAGCTACATTTAGCACATGCTACACAAACACGTGACAGGTCATCCTTGAAGACTCTAAAATCCTGCTGTGTTCTTTGGATAACTTGTTCTTCTAAGTTATAAACAGGATGTCAGTTTGTGTCTTTATTGGCTAGAAACTCTTTGATGAGGCTCCAGATGTGTCTCACAGTCAGATGTTAAACACATCAAACAAGTCTTAGTGGCTGGGATCTTGTCAGTGCAGATATCACACCTTGCTTGGTTTGACTGGGGACCTACAGTTAAGTATCTCAAGATGCTTCTTGAAATTTTCCACAATATCTTTGTACAATGTCAAAGTGAAAATATCAAGACAAATGGAGTGTATGACCTGATCGTCAGATTGAACAGGGTTGGCTGTAGCCATATCAACATCAACAAGAGCACAGCAGAGTTAGCTTCTTATTTAATATTGGGGTTTTTGGGGTCTTCAAATGTTAAACTATAGCTAAAATCATATCACTATCATTTTTAACTGCCACACACGGACAATACATTGGACAAATGACACCACCCGGCTTGTGAGCCATGACAAAAAGTGGAGATATGAAGCCTGGAAAGAAAAATTAATAAATTTATTTTACAAAAATAACTGGAAAGCAAACATCTCTACGTAAATCAGAATTGTCAGTGTGTCTGTGGATGGATGCATGGAAGATGGTGGATGAAGTGTTGTATGAAAGAAACTAACAAACAGGCAAAGCCAACTAAACACAAACATGGTGCTGTCGCCAGGATCAGGTGAGAAGAGCAGAGCAGAGTGGGAACCCCCCAGGAAGGTCCGAGAGATCTGATCTTAAATACCCTCACTGGGAGACTGTCCAGGTGCTCCCAGTTAGAAGGCTCCGCCTACTTGCTGGTTACCTGCAGAACACAATCACAGACAGACACACCCACCACACACACACACACAGCAGCAGGCCCTGCTACGCAGGAGGCCGTCACACAAATGACAATTATCTGGAACAAGAAAGTCGTGACATTGGGATTGACATCATTAATGTGGACCCACTAGATTATATTCAGTTGCACAGTTTAAATTTTTCTCGTCTTTCCCAGTTTATCTTTGCATCAAAAGTGAGAAGGACTTAAAAACATTTAATATTTAATAATCACCTGACAAAATGCCTCCTCCCTGCCTGTACTAGCTTTCTTTACTATGAGTAATTTCGATGCAATGAATGAATAAATGAATGAATTGGAGCAAAATTTCTCATGAAGCCAAAAATAAAACTTTTAATTAGTATTTCCTGGTGCCAAATCACAAATGACACAGTTCCACTCCACTGAAACAAAGGTATACTCAAACCACGGTGAGATTTTTAACCATCTCTGAAATCAGACTTGCGTCTGAATAAAGTCACCTTGTGTAACGTTCTTCTTTGGAAAGAGCGTTACATCATTGTGATTGACACCTAAATTCAAATTTAATTACTCTCTCTGACCAACTGGAAAATACTTCCTAATCTAGTTTAAGATCTTATTGCAGTTGTTTCTCAACATGCCTCAAAAGGAAGACACGAGAATACATTGATGTGATTCATGCTTTTCCATTTTCACCACTCAGTTCTATCATCATCCCACACCATGGTGATTGTGCCATTTTTAAGTAATACCTTTCACAGACAAAATTTAACTTTCCCACTCCATAGAACTGAAATATTGTAAATTTTTTATCATTGAATCCAAATTTTAAGGAGTCTGCAAAGTGAGGAGAATAAAAACACGAGTAAACTCCTGTGTTGTGCATTAACACAACAGAATGATTATGTTTGTCTTCCCTCTGGCATCTTGGTAGACAAACAGCAAACAAGCAATGAACACAAATTTAAAATCCAGTTAGATAGGAAAGATAAGGATACTTTGATCAAAACATTTAATACATTGAACTACACTATACTTGACGATACCACATGATGAATCATGACTGAAATGTGGTTTCAAGTCACCTATTATGCGTACTGTACATCTATGATTGGGGATGATGTCAAACTGTGTGTAATTACCTTCAACTACAATTTAACTATGCAGACACTATGCAAAGTGGCTGTAATAAAAATAGACCTCACTTCAGGAATACTGATGACGCTGGCAGCAGCAGCAGCAGCAGCCATAACCAGAAAGCTCCCACATCAGTGGAGGTTGATTGTGATAGCTGCATGGATATGAAGGCCAACGTTTTGAAATCCTTGTGTTTGACTTCTTATGAAAAGACTGACCTACAGCCAGACAAAAGTTAATGAAGGGAACAATTCTAAGGTACATGGAGTAGAAGAATATGAAAGGAGAGATGGATGGAGGAAGGAAAGTAGAGGGTACGTCGGACGAGCCTCTACTCCCCCCTGCAGCTGGTTAATGGACTGATTCTGTTATTGATATGCACAAACAGAACTGCATAGTCTAGGTTTGCTCTTAATCTAATTTGTCCTTTGAGAACAGTTTTTGATTAAAGTCACTGATGATGCTATAAACCTTCCTGACACCAGTTTAATGCTTTTCCAAATGACTGAAAGTCAGTGGAGGTGAAACAAAGACGGGAAACTAAGAACCGACAGACACAATGAAGTGACAGCAGACAACACAAATGTGTTAACATGAATGTTAAGAATTCAGAATTTCAAATGCAGAATTTTATTGTAAAAAATTTCATTCATCATTCGTTCATTAATGTTCTTGAGGGTCAAGACAATCAGAAATTGTCTTGTCTTCAGCCACTGATCCGAAACCGGGTTATAAGTTTACACAGGAGCCTATCACAGCTGATGGATGGATGGATGGATGGATGGATGGATGGATGGAAGGATGGATGGATGGATGGATGGATGGATGGATGGATGGATGGATGGATGGATGGATGGATGGACAGATAGACAGACAGACAGATAGACAGATAGATAGATAGATAGATAGATAGATAGATAGATAGATAGATAGATAGATAGATAGATAGATGGATGGATGGATGGATGGATGGATGGATGGATGGATGGATGGATGGATGGATGGATGGATGGATGGATGGATGGATGGATGGATGGATGGATGGATGGATGGATGGATGGATGGATGGATGGATGGATGGATGGATGGATGGATGGATGGATGGATGGAGGGAGGGAGGGAGGGAGGGAGGGAGGGAGGGAGGGAGGGAGGGAGGGAGGGAGGGAGAGACGGACGGACAGACAGACAGACAGACAGACAGACAGACAGACAAATAGATACATAGATACTTTAATAATCCCAGAGGAAATTGTACATATCCACTGCTCATCCATTACATAACGAATTAATACTGGAAAAACTGGTAAAACACCAGGAGAAAAAGAAACTCTGACATCACAGGACATACTGTACTAACAAGACATACACTACACTAACAGTCACATGCAGTGATTCTGGGCAAGATGTGGGGTACACCCTGAATAAGTTGCCAATTTTTTGCAAAGCCACCTTTCCCATGAAGAGAGGTGTAATGCACACACACACAGATCTGCGTTCCTCTCTGCACCACACGGCCCTACAGTCAAGAACCCTCAGCTGCTGAGTTCCTGTTCAACCTTACATGTAATTTTTTATTAAAGTTTGGGTTATTATCCATTTACTTTAATATATTAAATATACCAGAGCTGTCTGACTAGATAGAGAAGATTAACAACTTTTAAACACCACCTCATAAGGTTGCTTTCCTCATTGTTGGTCTGGGGTTTGTTTGTTTTTTTGTTTCTTTTACTTGTTCATTATTTGCTTGTTTGAAGTCATTACCATAGCAAAGAATACACATTTCATCTGATGGCTCATTTCCATATAAAAGTTTTTTTAAAAATCTATTGTAGCTCCTAAGCCTCATTAAACCTAAAATATTATTAGAATTTCTGTTTTAGTCCCTCTCAAAGTAAAAATGCTAATTCTCTCTTCTGTACAGTGCAGCAGTAATGATCCAAGGTAATTTAGTGTGGAAGTTTGACTCCTGCAATCAGCACCACGCCTGTACTATACTGTGTATTTATGTGATTATCTACCTGACTATTACCTCAAGGCTGAAATACATATTAAACTACAATTAAGACAGTTCCTTAGTTCTTTGATATCAGCATATATCTGTATAGAAACATAAATCTTGAACCACTGATGTCTTTAAACCCTTTTGAATTTTATACTATATATGTGTGTGTGTGTGTGTGTGTGTGTGTGTGTGTGTGTGTGTGTGTGTTTTATCTGTTACAGAATAACAAGCATACTGTATTAAAATCAGAAATGTTTTAGTTTAAAGCCAAAATTAATTTTAATGCATGAAACTCAACAGCAAACACTCATGTAAATTCATTTCTCATGTAGGTTGGTTTATCAGGGCTGACTTTTCTGACTTTTCTGATAAGTACCTTTGGTGTACAGACGACTATTTTATTCAGTCTTGTTGATGTTTTATGAAATATCTTATCCTATTCATTATTATAAAATAAAACCAGTGTTTGAAAAATGCCAATAATTAAGGCCGGCCGAGTCTTGGTTTTGTCTGGCCCCCAGTCATGCCCCTGCGGACTTGATGTTACCTTTTGTGTTTCTTTCTTAATCTTGTATTAACAAGACCTTCATGTCTTGTTAATGCATGTTTGTGACTTTGACCCTTCCAGGAGTCCTGGAGTACGTTCCTGTGCTCTCTCTCCTTTCACAGGGTAGAGAGCTGTGGTCCTGCTGGGCTCCTGCTGTTGACACCGCCATGGATCCTGGTTAGCCCTCAGATTGGAACGCTCCTCTTTCTCTGAAACTGCTCGACACCTCCACCCCCTGCTGTGCCCCTTCTGGACACCGATTTCCACTAATGCTGATCCACTCGGTGCAAACGACATCCAGTACACATCTGTCCTTCCTGGGAGGGGAATCGCTCCCTGAGGTTCTTTTTTCTGTTGAAAATAGTTTTTTTTAACGAGTTTTTCCATGTCTGCTTCAAGGGTCAAATGACACATGTTGTCATATCATGTAAGCTTTGTGTCAAATATGTGATTTGTGATTCTGGGCTATATAAATGACATTTTACATTTTTTTTTATTGGAATAAATAATTCAGTTTTTCAAAAGAAAATGTCAAAGCAAACAGCTTTAAACATAAAAAAAAAAAAGTTGCAATGCTGTGAATTATACCTCAGATATTATTCATCACTGGAAAACCTCCTCTGATGTGGTGGAATAAAAAAAAATCCACCAGAACATTTTTATCCTCAGACAAACAAACATCAATTTAAGGTGTCACCAGTAGGTGTCGTGGCCACATTGCTAATAGATCTTTGTGAAGAACGGTTTCCTTTCCAGCACGTTTGTTACTGTCAGCAGAATGCCATGCTTCACCGCCTGAAAAGAACACACACATTTGAATAAAAGTACCTTTAGATCTGAGAAGCGATGAGGCCTTCATGAAGTGTCAGCAGCTGCTTGGTTACCCCCCCCACCCCACCCATGCCATCCTCTGGTGGTGAGAGACAGACGCTGTCTCTCTTGTCTTCCTCCAACTCCCTCCATCCCTGTCAGTCACCCCAAGGTCGAGAACACGGGTCACAAGCGTGACGGGAGGGGGGACATCTCCAGTCAGCTTCAGTCACACTGACAGCCTGTTTGCGCGCTCCTAATCTGGGTTGTCCTGTGGACAAACGGTGGTGACTGCCTCTGACAGGGACACAGGGATCTCCTTTAGAATAACAATAATAGATACAGAAACACTCATGGGGGGGCCCCCCCACATGTCATTTTCATTTCAAACCTCTTTTTTCTTTGTTTCTTTCGTTCTTTCTGTCTTTGTCAGAACAGGCACAGTCACATTCCTGTGCGCGCGTAACCGGTCTCACTTGTGCAGCGTGAACGCGGAAGTATTCCACACTTACAGGATATCTGAAGACAATATTTAATATTTTATTATTGTTATCAGTGTTAAGAAGTTTGACATGCCTACCGTGAAGAAAAGCGTGACTTTCTGTCGCACTCCTGCTTCACAATGACATATAATAAATAAATACCTGGCGCAGAATTCCCTTTCTGATGACTGACAGGTCATACATCTCTGCTCTCATGGATACACACTTTTTACATTTATGATGCTTTTAATAATCTTTTTAAAAGCTGTCATGACTCAGAACGTTTAGGAAAATGATGGCCCATCTTTTGCATACAGGATCTACAGATAGAATCGGCCGGGGGGGGGGGGGGAGCAAACTCCACCCAGCAAACGGGATCTCCGGCAGGCGGAGCGCAGCCTGTGCCGCGGAGGGTTGGAGGCTGGTTAGTCTGGACTTAGTTCCATAGAAAAACTTCGGCGGGGCAAAGTCTGACCAGGGGAGCGGGAGAACGGGTGAAGTTAATATTTGAGTGCGTGCTGTGCACAAATCACATGTTATTCTAAAGAAATGCTCCAAAGATGGCGGTGGTAGTCGCGACGGGACTTTCTGGCGCCTCCGGAGTGCCAAAAAGTGGATTAGTGGAGGTTTTGGTGCGGGAGCAGTGGCACAAAGTTTGGATGAACTTGACTGAGGAAGCGATCACGCTCAGCTGCAACGAGAGCAGCGTCAGTGACAACGCCAACGACACTGTCAACTATAATGGGGTTAACAACGGATCTTACCTGGACAACAATAATACCAATTCCAACAACGCCCCTAGAACTGTGCGCAACGCGTTCACGGAGCTCCCGGATCGAGTGCCCGAAGCGATCGCCAACAGAAAGCGGAGCGTCAAGGTGACAAAACAGGAGATCGGGGGACTTGGGATCAGTATCAAAGGTGGGAAGGAGAATAAGATGCCTATCCTCATCAGTAAGATATTCAAGGGGCTCGCAGCGGACCAGACTCAAGCTCTGTATGTCGGGGATGCCATCCTGTCCGTGAACGGGATGAACCTGCGTGACGCGACCCACGACGAGGCTGTGCAGGTGCTGAAGCGGGCCGGGAAGGAGGTGACGCTGGAAGGTAGGCAGTGTGGACAGGTTGGGTGTGAGAGAATGATTCTGATCCGGATTAAGATCCCCCCCCCCCCTTCACTTTAATCATCTACTAACAAGATGCCACTCACTGTTACATCATAGTTCATCCAAGGTTATTCTGGAGTCGACATTTCTACCTGAGTTCTTCTATGTCGACCTAATGTCGCACACGCGTGAGAACATCATCCTCTAGGGAAATAAACTCACTCCACGTGGCTGCGTGTTTCCCTAGTTAGTGTGTGGGTGTTTTGTGCACATCATGTAGGATGGATGGGTCAGAGGTCCTCAGGACACACTGCGTGTTTATTCTCAAGCTGTCGCGTCGTCCCAGGAATAAATCACTCCCTGATTAGAAAACACACAATGAGAAGCGGTGGAGCTCTGAGGGTTTATGTTGGGGAAGAAAACCTTTGCTGAAGGATGTGATTTATTTTCCATTATAGGCAGGAGGTGTTGGTTAATGGTAAGAAAGGGAAGGTGATGGTATTTCTGTTGTGTCAGCCCATGTTATTTATATCTCACTTCATCAAATCTGTTTTCTTAGTAGTCAGCCATTCAAACCCAAGAAAGTGGAGAGAAGAGGAAACTATACTTTTTGCACAAGCATTCAATTTAGAGTAAGAAAGAGGAAAACACCACTTAACTGTCAGTAGTGTTTAACTATGTTATCATGACAACCTTGGTGTATTCGAAAAATATTCAGAAGAAGATGATCGAGTGTCTGTGGAAAAGAAAAAATATGTTTTCTAAAGGAAAACAAAAGGTCAAAAATTCATACCCAGTAGCATGTCTTGAGGCAAGGGCACTCGGAAAAAATGCAGTTCCAAATGTTCTTAAACATTTAAATTATGTGAAGACACACTGACTTTAATCTTGTAAAAGTAAGTTGGTTCTATAACTTGATGTTTTTAGAACCTGGTTAAGACAGAAATTAGACTAAGGATGGATTCAGTCTGAAGGCTGGGCACCACTCATACCTTAAGCACAATCACACGTTAACAGGCACACACACGTCAACACACACTCATACAGTAAAACATGTTGCACACACATACACACCACTGAGTTTCTATGCTCCTGTGAGGACTCTCGGACTAAAGACTGTAAGAACAAAGTCTCTCCCCCTAGCTCTCTGTCTTTCTCTCTCTCTGTTTCGCTCTCCCTCTCTTTCACACACACACACACACACACACACACACACACACACACACACACACACACACACACACACACACACACACACACACACACACACACACACACACGCAAACACAGTGATGATCCTTACCTAGGGGACACAGGGGCTATACCGCCAAGGAAAAATCAGGTCCCAGATGAAAACTTACATAGAGAAGAAAGGAGTGTGGGTAAGAATCAGGCTAAGGAAGGGGGGATGAGAGGGGATGCAGTGTGAATTTATAGGGGATAGTGCAGTGAGGGGGAGAGATAGAACCCAAACAGAAGGAGAGCAAATGAGGGTGGCTAAGAGGCTGATGTAAAGTTGACATCGAGGGTCAACTTAAGGATAACAGACAGGGAAGTTTATTGCAGCTGCAGTCACTCATTTGAATTTAAATTTCTTTGGAAAAGCAGCAAAACATTGAGGAATCGTACAACATGGGTTACATCAGTCTTTGGCAGACAGAAGTGTGTTTACTGCATAACCAAGAATGTAAAGTGTTATTTCAAATAATTCATGAACAGATACACAAAGCCTGAAAATGAGTAGTACACTCTCTTGTTTATCCCAGAGTGTGACTTAAGAGATGTTGAGGAAAGAGATCAGGAGGAAACATCTGATTCAGGGGAGATAGCACATGTCTCATGGGAGAGGACTGTGTGTGCGTATGTGCGCTTCATTTTGTGCATTTTGTGTGAGAATGTGTATTGAGAGCTTGTTAAGTGCATGTTTGTCATGTTCATGTTTCACTGACAAGAAAACTCATTAGAAAGGTGGAGAACAAATTCAGATAAAGCATCCAGTGACCGCTTACTCCTGCAAAACATGCAGCAGCAGCAGGGAGACACATCAGCCCACTGGTCCAAAACTGACCTTCAGCCCAGAGGGTCACGATCCAAGTAATGTCATAGCACAGGTTTTAAATGCGTCTGCAAAGACATATAACATTTCACTGTGCAGAACAATCAGGCCTCTCCGTCTGTCTCCCAAAGCACCTAGCGACTACATTACACAGATCCATTGAAAAAATGGTGCTACAATTAAGGGCTATTGTTACATACCACTGGATTAAATTCTGTAATTGTAATTTTGAACTTGGATTGTTGCCTAATCAGGTCACCCCTAATTTGTGTAGGCAGCAGCACAGCTCTCTAGCCCACCTGCAGTGACTCCCTGTGGATTAGAAAGAAAAAGAACACTGGTATAAATGATGGTGATTTTATAAGATATTACTTTCGTTCATTACTCATTCTTTACTTTCATTCAGTTGAATAAAATGTTGGTCATATTCTACACACAAGATAAAATAAATTAGATTTTTGTCAACTGTGGTATGTAACAGTAGTCTATATACAGCAATTACCATTATTTATCACAAATAGTGTTGACTGCTATGCTTTATCTGTAGTCAGCAAGCGTCACACAAAAAATGAAATATTGGAGATGTTTCCAGAGCACTTACAAACATGTATAGAAAATTAGATTTGGTTATGGACAAGTGAAAGAGAGCAGATTTTGAATTTCTGCAGTAAACTTAACATAAGAGATGTACAGTACTTTTATTTTTGGATCAAATCACTAGACTCTAGCTTTCTGGTTTTGTTAGCTCAGGACATAGAAAGGTATAAGAAAGCTTCACAAAAATGGAGCATATAAAAGAAATGATGACTTATTATTTGTATAATTATCATCACTTACTGCAATATTACAGAAATTATTAAACTAAAAACAAACCTGAGGTGGGTGAAAAATGCGAAATTGTTGTCTATGAAAAACTGAGATTGGACATTAAAAATGACAACAAATACAGTAATCCCTCGTTACTCGCGGTTAATGCGTTCCAGGAACCATTTGCAAAGACGTAATTCTGCGATATAACGACAAACTATTATATTTTATTCATTCATTCATTTTCTACCACGTTTATCCGCCGCAGCAGGTAACGGGGAGCTGGAGCCTATCCCAGCTGGCATAGGGCGTGAGGCGGGGGACACTCTGGGCACGACGCCAGTGCGCCGCGGAGCCACATACAAAGACGAACAACCATGCAACACACACACTCACCCCTACGGGCAATTTAGGACCGGCCAATCAAGCACGTTTTTGTGGGTGGGAGGAAGCCGGAGAACCCGGAGAGAACCCACGCAGACATGGGGAGAACATGCAAACTCTGCACAGAGCGGGACTCGAACCCGGATCCGCCGTGTTGTGCGGCGACAGCATTACCCACTGCGCCACCGTGCCGCCCTATTTATTTTATTATTTACAGTAATTTACAGTAACCCTCCCCATAGTGATATTAAACCATTTTCTATGTATATTACCTTTTCCCACACTCTCAAAGACTTTTTAAAGCACTTTTGTGTATCAAGGAAGTGAGTCTCGGAACGCAGCACACTTCCAGATGCCATTAGCCAAGAGAATGTGCGTACGGTATCACTTGACTACCCACCAAAAATCCGCGGTGAGGTGAAGCCGCACGTGTTGATGTGTGAATGCATGAGGGTTTACTGTAGCAACAGTCAACAAATTGATTGCAGTGAGATGAGTAATGTGATGTATATTGATCAAACAGTGCTGTTATGCGGGAACAGGAACCCCGTTGTCCACAGGTCGAAATCGTTGATTTGACAAAGCTCAAAGAGTAAACACAAGGGCAGACTGTTCTTCAGCTGTTGAGAGCTATTTAAAAGCCAATGAGATAAAAATCAGCCACAGTGCGTCAATGCTTACAGTAGGGTGCTCATCTTGAGAGCAGCACTGAAGAGAATCATGACTTAATTGTAGACGACAATTGATTGAAGCTGCGTACATTACACCTTGAACCATGAAGCTCAGTGTTCTTAAACATTTCCCTCGCTCTCCAGAGGCCGTGAACCTTGTATGCAAGAAAATGGCAAAAGGACTAAACGGTGGACAGTTCTGTATGTTGGTGGTTGAACATGGCGGTGGATATTCATCTCTCTTTCTGCAAATCTGGTGGCTGGCTAGGGTAGAAGTACAGTGAGGAGCATAAGTATTTATATCCCCAGCAATTTTGTAAGTTCTCCCACTTAGAAAATAGGGAGAGGCCTGAAGTCTTCATCATAGAGGCATTTCCAGTGTTAGAGACATAATGTAAAAAATCACATCGTATGATTTTTCAATGAATTATTTGTATTTTAATTGGGCTCATAAGTATTTACACCCATGAGAATCAGCAATAATTATGACTCTCAAAGAGTTGTCAGTCATTCTTAAATAGTTCACCTTGACCCCACGACTAACCACCCCTTTGAGTTCATTGATGTAACCTATGTACCCCACAGTCAGACACTATCCAGCTGCTACCATGGAGAAGACCAGAGAGCTTTCTAAAGACACCAGAGACAAAATAACAGAGCTCCACAAAGCTGGAAAAGGCTGTGGGGCAATTGAGAAGCAGCTTGGTGAGATTAAATCAACTGTTGCAGCATTTGTTAGATAATGGAAAAGGCTAAACATAATTGCTGTCTACCTCGGACTGGGGCTCCATGTAAGCTCTCTCCTCGTGGGGCATCACTCATGATGAGGAAAGTGAGGAATCAGCCTGGAATTACACAGCAGGAGCTGAAGAGAGCTGGAACTACAGTTTCAAAGGCTACTATCGGTAGAACACTATGGTGGAATGGTTTAAAATCATGCATTGCACAGAAGGTTCCCCTGTTGAAGTCAGCACTTGTGACAGCCCGTCTCAAGTTTTCCAGGGACCTTCTGAATGATCCAGAGGGGCCATGGGAGAAAGTCATGTGGTCAGATGAGACCAAAATAGAACTTTTTGGTGTAAACTCCACCAAAAAGTGTGGAGGAAAAAAGAAGGATGAGTACCATCTCAAGAACACCATCCCTACTGTGAAGTGTGGGGGTGGAAACATCATGTTTTTGGGGTTGCTTTTAGGCAAAAGGGACAGGATGACTGTACTGTATTAAGCAGAGGATGGATGGGGCCGTGTATCTTCAGATTTTGAGCAATAACCTCCTTCCCTCAGTCAGAGAATTGAAGAAGAGTTGTGGCTGGATCCTCTAACATGATCATGATCTGAAGCACACAGCTAGGCTGTGTAAGAAGTATATCAAGGTTCCGGAGTGGCCTAGCCAGTCTCCAGACATAAATCTAATAGAGACTCTTTGGAGGGAGTTGAAACTTTGTGTTGTTCAGTGACAACCCCTAAACCTGACAGATCTAGAGAAGATTTGTGTGGAGGAGTGGGCCAAAATCCATGTGACCGTGCAAACCTGCTGAAGAACTATAGGAAACGTTGAACCTCTGTAATTGCAAACAAAGGCTTCTGCACTAAATATTAGCACTGATTTTCTCATGGGTGCAAATACTTATGAAGCCCAGTAAGATACAAATAAATCATTGAAAAATCATACAAAGTGATTCCCGCATATTTAAAAAAAAAATTATGTCTCTAACAGTGGAAATGCGTCTATGATGCCATTTCGAACTCGCGAAATCGCAGGGGGTGTAAATACTTATGCTCCTCACTGTATGTAAGGTTTTCTGAAAGTTTTGCCTCTTGTTTTGAAAATTGAAAACCTTCTTAGGGTCAAGCACTTCTGGAACGGTAAGTGTTGCACATCACTGTTAACGTGTCAGCCACAAGTCTCTAACAAAAGGACACTCAGCCATGCAGATGCTGTTCTATAAGAAGCATCTTCACCAGTCTTATTTATAACCTGAAAATGATAATGTACTGGTAGTCTCACCGCCAGTGATGGCATACTTTATTACACACAGTCATGTTTTGTATTCCAGCAGACAGTTCAATCAGTTTGTTGTTGTTTTGCTTTAGAGTCTTTTTGACTTTGGAAATCCATGTTCAATTCATGGAGACAGTTTTGATTAGAATGCATGGAGTGTATTACAGTGGCAACAATTCAAATCCAAAAGGCTTAGAACATGAAAACTGAAGAACGAAAAGAATACAACAGAAAACATCTGCCACAAATTTTCAGGCAGGAAATGAGTCAGTGTCCTGGAAGCTCTCCAGTTTATCCCGTAACAAGTCGTACCTGTCATCACCAGACATCTGGATGGGTTTGGGTGTGTGTGTGTGTGTGTGTGTGTGTATGTGTGTGTGTGTGTGTGTGTGTGTGTGTGTGTGTGTGTGTTTGGGCTGTACTGAGTGTGTGTCAGCGATGAGGTGTCTACCAGCTGACCCTTTCTGTCAGTACAGAAACTCTTGTCTCCTCTGCATCTGTTTGTGGAGTCAGAGTGGGTCATGATGGTGAGAACAGTTGCAACAGGAGTGATTGTTGTGTTGAAGGAAGTAGCTTGAATCATTCACTCACACAGCCAATGAAGGCAGAGATGGAGAGTGAAAACTCCTTTGGTTATCATGTCCCATTTGTTTGCCAAATACTGTAGTTCATTATTTTTTAACCACATTTTGCTTCTAGGGAGTTATTAACAAAGATTTGTGGATGCTGTAAAAATCGATGATCAGGACATCAGAATACGGATGAGTATGATTTTTCACAACAACTTAGCCACTGTTGCTAATGTGCAATGTGTTTTGTTTCAAGACATAAATCAGTTCATGGTGATGAAAACAGCAGATTTAAGACAAAAAAATATTTTAATGCAATGTTGGATATGAACATTGTGCTGAAAGCACTTTACCTATTAAATGTGTTCAAGAGGAATTTCTTTGTTGAAGAAACTCGTCAACCGACAAAATAATGTAGGTACACACCTTCTTGTGTGCCTCATAAGAGGACTGCCTTTAGATCCATTAATTACATACTATTTATACTAAATATGCTGTCAAAATGAGTGTGTGGTACATTTTAACCTGCGCAGGACACGCATTTTCACTACGCTACTGGACCTATGCAGCCAATTCAGTGGACGTTTTGAAACATCTGTCCATTCTGTATCCCTCTGTTTATACTGTTAAGTTGGTAAAGTTCTAAGATAATCAAATAGTCAAAGACACGTCCTCCCTTTCCATCTCCGTTCCGCGCACCCCTCTCCCATGACATGCTCTATGACCTCCTCCTCTGCTTCTCACCAGGTGTTACTGCTCTGTCAGCCTTCATCAGAATAGATTCTCATGCCCCCTAGAAAGGTGCTGTATTCGTAGGGCAGTAACAGTCTGAAATTATCATTGAACACAGGTGGAAAATGTTTTACATTTTAATATACAGTATGTACTGGAAAAACTATGGCAGGAACAGAGTCGGAAACTGTGTTTATTTCAAGAACTATATTGTATTTATAAAATACAATAAGAAAAAAAAATCATATCATAGGACAATTACAAAGCTTTGCAGCTGAAGCTGATATTATTAGGAGTAGTTTTACGGTGCAGCTTCTTACAACATGACACTTTTACTTCCTCCACAGGCTTAATTAACGTTCCCTTTCTTTGGTACATTTCTCCACCAAATAAAAATAGAAGGTAGGCAATCCTACAACTTCAGACCTCAGAAAATACTGTTAAAGGCCAAAAAGAGAAAGACACAAATTGACTTTGTAATTACACCCAAGGTTACAGAACAGAGTGTTTGTGATTGTGTGTTTGTGCCTGAAAGGTGTTGTTGCTGCACAAGCACACATGCTGAGGAATGGGACTCAACAAGTGTGTGTTTTTACTGTGAATGCTGGTCGGATACAGTGTGTCCGTTATTGGTCCTACAAAACAAGATAAACCAAGGTATCTCACACAGATACAGACAGTAGACATCAATACAGACAGATTAAGAGTAAATAAGTACACATTAAAATACCTCCCTGATACACAGGTATCACATAGATGTATGTATGTATATGTGTATATCTTTAAATATTACAACCTACTGTTATCGTGTAGAAGAAATATCTCACTTCACAACATCAACACACTTCATCCTTTTTGCAGCTGTAAGACCAGTTGGTCTGATTTGGTGAGTAATATCAGTCACACTGAGTCAGAGAGACCATATGAAGAAAAGTGCTAACAGTATTGTTTGGATATACGTAAGTCACCAGGAGGGTTATCTGTCATTGTATCTGTTGTTGTTTTTGAGATGTTAACACCTATGAATACCTTCATAATCTACCATCAGATTATTTGGCACTCTTTATAACAGAGATAAACACGATTTGATCACAAGCTGATGCATCTGATAGTTAATGATATCTACCACTAACATCTGCATCACAACTAATGCTCTTTCTATAATGAGTAGAGGATAGGAGTCACCTGACGTCGATGTATCAGCATGTGAATTTTGCAGTTTGTTCCAAGTATGTGGTAGGAAAATGTAAAATAAAATCATTTTTATTCTTCTTGTAACGTCAAACAAGCTGCTTTTCAATGAAGAATCTAAAACAGTGCAAACACTGTCTAGTTCTTCTTGGTCTTTTTGAGGTTATTATACAGAGATGGTTGCGTAATGGAGGCAGAAACATGACCAAAGGGAATTCACAAACATTTACACACTTCCTGCGAAATGATCATGTGGACTCCACCCAGTTTATTTCCCCTGCTGCTAGAAATACTTACAACTCTATTCGCGCACACAGTGCTGCTGTGTCAATGAGTTGATGTTTCCTCCTTCCATGTTATCGGCAGTAGCTCAGTCCACTAAGGCTTGGGCTGGGGATGGAATGGTGGCCAGTTCAAGACCCATGTCGAGCAAAAAAGTTCATAGTGTGAGAGGTGTCAGTTCACCTCCCAAGCACTGCTGAGAGGCCCTTGAGCAAAGCACTGTCCCCTTAATAAGCTGCTCATGGGAGCCCACAACGAGGGAGCTGCCCGCCACTCTACCTTTCACCATCATTTGCATGCCCTACAGGCTGCTTGTGTGTGCGTTCGGGCCTGTACCATACATATACAGTATATATATGTGTAATGATTACTAACAGGAAAAATAATTTTCCCTATGGGGGACTAGTAAAGGAATCTTTAATCTTTATCTTGGTGAATTGTGACAAACAACCCCCTGACTGTAACTGAAATATCTATATTTAGGTTAGTTTAATCAAATAGACTGCAGTCTAAAATAACCCATGATTTGAGGAGGTGGACAGTGAGAAAAAACTGCTTTCCCACATTATTTCAATGTCATTTTTTTGTAGTATTGTGTGAAAGTGCAATAAAATTCACCCATCTGTCTTCATCAGTGTGACAACTAACACAGTTAAAAAAAGGAATCAATTTCTCTGCATATCTATTTGATAAATCAGTTAAACAACAAAATTTTGTTCTGCGTGTCCATTTTTTTTTTTAATAGTGCCTGTTTGTGTGTGTCACACTCTTAAATAATGGAAGCCTGTAAAGTCCAAAGATTGATGGCCAATGGGAGATGTTAATGAGAGTCCTGTGGAGTTGTCCGTATCAATTTATTTTTCAGCACCAGATTATTCCATTGATAGCACCTCTGCAACGCTAGACACATGGGCTATACTGTTAAGGGTTCATGTTTAAATTATCTTCCAACCAGTAACCGTGTTGATTTCCATTCACTCAGTGATACTGAAAGATGGTGAAAGAGGAATGTTTTTTGATGTAAATGAAATGCTCACAAGAGTGTGTGACGAGAGCAGCTATGCTGGATTATCGCTGACACATACAGTACAAATACACAAATTTTTCATACTTGCAGTATTTCTTTCTGTTACTCTATGGCTTCAATGTGTTTGCAGCACATAAGACGAGGCAGACTGTGTGTTTTTTTATGTGTATCTTTGGATTTACATCAGCCTATGCCAAATTTAAGAAGTATGTAGCTTTTTTCTATAGTAAACACATGCTTCAAACTCAAAGCTTGTCATCATCCAACTACAATGATCCCATCTTCTCAGTCCATTGAATGCAATTGTGTTGCAGCTTCTCATGGTGTGTTTTAACAGAACGATAAGCTGTTTTTCCATCCTTTAATCTGATCTGACTGCGTGGGCTATCCAGTTGTTTCCATCGCTGTAGGTCCATTGAGGAGTCGCTCACCCCCATCTATTCTGTTTAGTCAGCCTGGCATCTCTTCTCTACAGGTTGATGGTTAGGCTTGTTACACAGTCGCATACCAGTCCATAGCGCTTCTCCAAGGAATGAATGGCATACTGATTTATAAATGTCACCGTGCATATGCTGATTTTCTACAGCTTGTTCAGAGGGATTTAGCGATTAAACGTCCAGTGAGCACAGCAAACACTTATTTTATCTTTCACTCTGGTTTTTACTGTTTCCCAAGCATGTGTTCTTCCCTCCCCTCCTCAAAAGTAACCATGAGAATTTAAAAATTTGATCCAGCCTCCAGTGATTGACAATTAAAAAACGTTCTGTGTCCTGTCTTATCAGGGGATACTGGAACCGTTAGTCAAGATTCTGTGTTTTCAAGACAATCAGTCCTCTTACTGCAAGCCTGTAGCTGCAGAAACAATCTGTGAATCATCTGTTGCTGTTTACAGCATGGATAGTTGAATTTATGAAGGCAGAGAGACACCTGGGTTTGTTATGACTATCTGCATTTTGACATTTGCTGTGATCTTTTAAAAATGTTGAGCTAGAAAGCTCATTGTGATGGGAAAACGAAAGGCGGTTGCTGGATCAATGAGCTTGCTGCTGTCTATGCAGCAAACATTAACTGCTTAAATGTCATAATCCTCTATGGAAGAAGCTGGACTCAAAATTCACTTTTAATTTGAAACTCAGTGGCTTGATCAAAAGATGATGCAGTGAATGAATAAGCTCATGACTCAGGCTCACAAAGAAAAACATTGAAATGCTGAAATTATTATTCTGTCACACATGTATGTGAGAGGATTATCATTTTTTGTATATTATTATTATTATTATTATTATTATTATTATTATTATTATTATTATTATTATTATTATTATCATTATTATTATTATTATTATTCATAATCTTTATGGACAGAATTTCTAGGCACAGCCAGGTTCTGAGAGGGTCTGGCTTGGGGACCAAAGAATTTCATCTCTGCTTTTTGTAGATGACGTTGTCCTATTGGCCTCATAAAACCTGGACCTTCAGTGTGAACTGGGACAATTTGTAGCTGAGTGTGAAGTGAATGGGATGAGGATTATCACCTCCAAATCCAAGGCCATGGTTCACAATCATGCCCTCTCCAGGCTGGTTGAGTCTTTGTCCCAAGTGGAGGAGTTCAAGTATGTTCAGGAGTGAGGGATGGATGGGATGTGACATTGACAAATGCATTGGTGCAGTCGTTGCAGCGACCCAGGTCCAGATAAGCGGCTGAAGATGAATGGATGGATGAATCCTTCTCATGATTTTTTATGTAATGATTTTTTAAGTCACTCAATTCTGGTTTTACTCCACATAATATCTAATGCCTTAGCAATGGCACAGTAAAATTAATTGTACCGGGAATGTTAACATTCTCACATCAGTCCCTTATTTCTAAAAGGAGATAGGAGATGGGGGTAGAGCTTTCAGTTATCTAGCTCCTTTATTGTGGAATCAACTCCCTGATTTAGTTCATGAGCAGACACCATCTCCATGTTCAAGAGTAGACTGAAGACTTTCCTTTGTTAATAAAGCCTATAGTCAATCCATCCAGTAGCAATGCAGTCATAGGCCGACACAGCCGGGGGAACCTTCCATGACACACTGAGGTCTTTCCTCTCCATCCTCCTCTCTATCTGTATATTCATGTTCCATAAAGACATTTTACTCACTTCTTTACTTCCCCGTAGATGTTTGCTCTCTCCTTCTGCTCAAAGTTTCTGCCTGTTAAAGAGATATTTTTTTCTTGCTCCATTACCGAAGTGCTTTCTCATATTGGATAGTTCTTTCCCTGCTCTACTTGGAAGTGCCTTGAGATAACATTTTGTAATGATGTGATGCTACACAAATTAAACTGAATAGAATCTTTTTGAGTCTACTAAGATTTTTTTTTTTAAATTTGCTACGTGAACTATAAAATTCTCATCAAAAGATGGTTATAGGGTTCAAGGTAAAGTTGTTTGTTTGAATAGTTGCCCTCAGTTAAAGGATGCCAAATCAATTATAATACCAAGATATTTTAGTGTATTTGGCCTTGGTGTTTTTAAAAGTCTATGAATGTTTTTTAAAGTATAAATAAACAACTAAGTATATATATATATTTTTTTATTTTTTTTTTTTTAATTGAGAAGAGTAATTCATTGAACATTCAACGAGACAAAAGTTGCAGCATATTCATTAAACACGGGGATGTGATTTGAATTAAAATGAGAGGAAGTTTGCATAGGCTTTCATCTGTTAGTCAAACAATATCACATTTCATCAACACAGCGACAAGAAGATGTTTGGAAATGTAAATCAAATATTTGTATATTGTTCACATTCAGTTTCTTTTCAGACAGATTAGTATTAGAGGCACTAGACAGGACAATAGACCTTATGTGTACTCCTATTTCTGCTTATATCAAACAAACTGAAAGTAAAGTCATGGAAAGAGCTCAGACTTTTGATTGTGACTTCGAAGGGACATAACCCTAACCCTAACCCTAACCCTAACCCTAACCCTAACCCTAACCCTAACCCTAACCCTAACCCTAACCCTAACCCTAACCCTAACCCTAAGGCATTCACGACTGCCTGCAATTATTAAGGCTTTCATTTTGAATGGATATTATTTTTGTCAAGGTCTGTGTTGTTTTACAGTAAAAGCATTGAAGGTCTCTACATCCATTATGAATCTTTGTTAGATTCACCTTTTCAGGGGGATCAGGATCAAAACAATCCTCATTAATTTCATCATTCAAACCATTCAATTCTGATTTAGCTGATTAAAGTCATTTGTGATTGTATTCTCATTCAGGAAATCTGTCTGTCCTTTTCTGCCTAGTGAAGTACATGCGTGAGGCGACGCCTTACGTCAAAAAGGGCTCCCCTGTGTCAGAGATTGGCTGGGAAACCCCACCTCCTGAGTCTCCTCGTCTTGGCAGCTCTCCCATCACTTCTTCCCCCACATATCACTCTCCGAACCCTCCTCTTCAGCCCTCCCTGTCTCTGCAGGGTGAAAGGAGATGTATACCACTCAAACTGTGTTACGTAACTCGAGCCATGACCACTCCAGACCCAGACAACAGGTAGGTGTCCACTTAAAGGCTGTCGTCTGTAGCACTCAGCATCGAGATTCAAATAAGTCCCAAAACTAATTAAGACAGTTTTATTTTGATTCTGCTTGCAGGTTCATGAATAAAATTCTCTCACTTTCAAGTTAAGTTTCTATGGGGATGGTGAAATAAGAACACATTTATACTTCACACACATTTCTGTTATGTACAGCTTCAAAACTCCTAAGATCAAGTACAGGAAGATAAATATCAGAAACAACAAATCAACTTGAAGCTAAGGTTTGCACAAATATGTTCAAAACAGGTTTTATCATCTTCATAGTGAGGAGAGTGTTGTACTTTGTTGTGGTCACAGACGTAGTAAACTTCACTCGACCCCACAAACAGGCTTTGGTTTCAATGTTGTCACTGACAAATGTTCCAAAGTTCAACTTTGAAGACATCGGCATTCCAAAGACGGTTACCTTAATTAACCGAAGGTTAAAGCATTCTGTGATCCTCAGCAGTGTGAAACAGAGTGTGACTTTCTGAAGGGATTACCCACTAGTGTTTTTCAGATATTTTTCTGAGACGGTTTTCCGTTTTTCTTAAAGAGAGACATTTGAAGTGGTGCATAGATAACTCTCAATCGGTGGGGGGTTGTCTCTTCGGAAGTGTTGTCAACTTAATTGGCTGCTAATATCACAATGGCCCAATGAAACAGCATGGGGGCGAAAAGTAATTTACTGTTGTAATGTTTTGGGTATCACAATCTTGAATGTGGGCTTTCTGTTCCGGTTGCCCGACCCTCTACTTTCCTCTCGACATGTCGCTTCTCCTCCTCTGTCTCTCCTGTCATGTGTTTTCACTCTTTTCTAATTTATTTTTTGCATTTGTCCTTATTATCATCTTGGTACCCTCTTTGTTTCCTTCTTACTTTCTTGACCTCTCTATCTGTGTCCTCCCAGCTTTCTAACGCTTTATTATCTGCTGGTCTCTGTATGAATTCACTTTCTATTTCTATCCTCTTACCATTATTGTCTGTCTTGATTGATGTCTTCCTTTTCTCCCAACACACTCTTCAGTGTCTATCGTTGTGTTCCTCCATCCGTGTGTGTCCCTCCCTGCATATGTATGATTTTACAAGTCTGCAATAGTTGAACCTCACTAAACTTCAAAGGTGTAGACAATGGAGGAAGCATCAAAGTCAAGTGGTAGCAGTGAGCAGTGGCTTCAAACGTCCTGTGTAGATGTTGTTAGCTGGATCCACGCTCCAAACTGTAGAGTGTGAATCCCAAAACACACAATCCCTACAACAAACACTTATAAACAACATGAAAAACAATAATATACTGTATGTTTCTCTGCTGGCTGGCGTTCCTTAAGATAAAATATATTTTTGGGGGGGGGGGGGTATGGAAAAAAAGTTTAAAAGTTAACTGTTGTTGAAAAAGGGAAGCTCACTTTGTTCATGTCAGTTTTTTTATACACAGACATGAGAGCAGGATACTTCTATTAATTTAAGTGAAAGTGTTACCTACCTATTTGTTATTGTGCTTTACTGACAGAGAGTGTAAAATCCAGCCACAATGAAGATTAGCCACTACAGCTCCTTTGTTACCGCACCACTCCCACTCGATGACAGCAGTCAGTTGCTTTACCTGTTATGTGGGGGTTGTTCTTATCTTATGCTCAGAAGGCAAGAAGCTCCCAACCTCTGACCTGACTTAACCTTTCACACAACTATGAGATGCAGAAACAAGTTTTGTGTGTTTTGCTGTGTAAAAAGATGCTCAAGTTGCTTTCTGAATAATGCTTTCAAAACGTGTTTTGGTCTTTGAATGGTCTCCTGATGATGACTTCTTCACGTCATTGTCAGTTTAATCTTTCTGGTTTGAATAGAAAATGTTTTAAATGTAGATGCTTTCATAAGTCTTGCATTATATAGACAAATATAACGTTGTAGTTGACCAGTTCCTCAATATGTGAAACAACCCTGGAATAGGGAGTGTTTGTGTGTCAAGCCAGTTTTTTGCTGTGAAATATGAAAAGGTCCAAAGGTTGTTGGGGAAACTTTTATTTGCATTTTCATTGCTTCTTGGTTGAAGTATTAAATCTTGAATAAGAGGACAACGGGATTGAACATTCACTTTATTGGCCACAACTCTGACTTTATTGGTCATCCAGTTACACGAGGAATTCAGGTAAATGTGTGAGACAAAAAGAGTTTTTGTCTCACACAGACTTTTCAGATTTGAAAGAGCTAGAACACAATTTTTTTTAAGTGACTCACCCATGAATACCTAGTGAATATTTAAATCTGTACCAACTACAGCCAGGCATATGCTTGTTTTTCTTCATTCACTTGTATGAAAAGTCAAATACTTTCCACACCCAAATGTACATCAGTTAAAGACTGTACGGAAAAATAAAGCCTGCTTTCTATGATTTAGGAAGCTTATTTTCAAGTAAATCTACTTTTATTTTTAATTTAACTCAGTGCAATGTTGTTTCTCTCTCAGGGGTTCTTTCTTACTTCATCATAAGAATAAGAGACAGACAGGAGAGGGTGATTTAAAGAAAAATGTGGGACTTCAGTGATGATAAGAGATGAATGAATCAGAAGTCAGGGACAAAGGAGGAGACAGGACAACTTTATTCAACATTAGTCTGTCTATTTAATGCCGTGAAAACATTCTTTTTACTTCACTGTAACACACTTGTTTAAGGACACAAGGTGTTGTTTTGTAACACCAGTAACATTTTGAAAATCATTACTGGACTTCACTTTTATTACTTGAAGTATAGTTTGAAACTGTGTAGAGAGAAGGGATTAGCGGTATTGGCGATAAAAATAAGATTATGAAGGACACAGGATAATGTGCAACACTCTTGACATTTTGATATTCTCACAAATCATTTAAGTAAAATAGATAAAAAAAGGTTTTCTACAGTACTTCATTTTATATCATTTTAACATTGACAGGATAAAGGATATAAAGGTTTTGTAACCGGTATTAAAAAGATGCTGTATGGAGTTGTACTTTACTACTTAGTCTCAACTTCCTCTTATATAGTAAAGATAATGCACTCTGAAGAAGTTGTTTACGCTCCAGCTGTGTTCTGTCACATCTTTGAATTTAATTGAAGGAAAATCTGCCGAGCTAAAACACAAGGACTATGAAACAGACGACATAACAGGTATGAATAAAACATTCAGCTTCATAGTTAATGCCGAAGAACAAAGCTGACATTCCTAGAACCACTAAATGACAGACTGTTATGGCTATGGATAACCGTCTTTGTTGCTATGACGACTCAGACTGGTGATAATCATAAAATCTGCTGTTCTCAGTGATTAGAGATGGAATGTTAGTTGAAGTTAAGTAATAAATTAATAATGCACTTTAATAATTCTTTATTAATAATATATACAATGACACACACATCAGATCTTTGAATATGAAGCCATGTTGAGACATCATCTTGGATTCTGCAGAAGCAAGCGTGGGCCAAAATCAGTAATTAAATTGATTAATTTTGAGTCAAACAATTGTTATTGTTTTGTGGTGTGTGTGACACACACATTTGATGGTTTGATGTCAACAGGCTTATTTTTTGTATTCTTTTTTTTAAAATCCATTAGTATTATAACAGTATTGTCAGATTGCCATTGCCTCCAAATTTTTTATTTTGCCAATAAATATCTCCTTTTATTGTCTTTTATGTATGCGTTCAAAGTTCATCAATTGCTGTAATTAAAATTCAATATCTGAATTACATCAGTATTCTGAACACATCTGACAAAGCCTAAATATGCCGATATAGACCTGTATAATAACAGCCCCATGAGAACAACAACCCCTTGTTCAAGCAAGAGATCGATCTTCGTACAATTTAAATGGTCTTCTAGTCCATGTACTGTTCTCCAAGTCATTCTCCAAGTAAATACATTGTGACAGAAGATTCAGTATTCAGTTCATTTAGCTCCAAAGTCACTGCACATTTCTGCCAGAAATTGGAAGATGAGGCTTCTTCTAGTTCCACCACACCTCATGGGAGCCCCAAAGAACATCCTTTAAAAAATGCACATCTGGCCCTGGAGCACCTCACTTCCTCTCCCTCTGCTCCCCTCCCTGACCTGTCCTTAATCAGCTTGCCTTTTACTGGAACCACTGGTATTTTTAACCCAGAGAAACACCTGGAGCTGGCTCATTTATTCGCCGGGGCTTTTCCAGGTCTCCGGTGGTTACTGTATGAATAAAATTATATAAAGAGAGAATGTTTGCAGAATTGAAACCATTCTGGCTTTAGCGTAGACTAAATCAAATGGTGCTACCTGTACAGTGGAGGGATGTTAACAGAATTGCTTGGTTCTTTCAGAGCTGTTGGTTAACTCTACAAAAACATATTTCCTTTTATGCTATGAGTTGAAACTGAATGTGTAGAAAATCGCCACAGGTGTATCTTGCAGCCAATTGTACTCGTTTTTTCTGGATTTTGTTCTAAAAATATGTAGTCCCATGTAGGCGTAGACTTTGAAATATCACATCAATAATGTTTTTCTGACCAGCACAGATCGCAGAAAACGACAGAGAGCGCCATCTAAGTAACAATCAAAGGCATCTCATGAGGTGTCCCCTGGGAAGCCCAATCAATGCTATTGATGGCCACATTGGTGGTCGCACTACAGACTTCCAGTTAAACACATCCTTTCCTAAGGAAATCTGTCATGGAGTTTTCCTCTACAAGAGCATTGTGAGATATCCTGTCTCATTGGGAGAACTGCACTGCTTCTTGCTCAGAGGTGAAGCAATCCTGGCCTCTTTTTGAAGTATCGTCTGGCATGAACCTCAGTTCCCTGTTTCTGAAGTGTGAATGATTGTGTGAATTTTATAGCGGTAGCCCCTACAACCACTATAAAATTTACACACACTGTGTTGAAATTACGTACAGTGAGGTAAAAGATTATTTATTAAACTGCCCCACTAGATGAATTCTGTATGCCAGAAACCAAGCAACAGATATTTTGTTGTATAAATTTCACTGTTGTGTTTTCTGTACAATGACAAATGAAGAAAGTGTAAATTTAAGAAAGTATATATGAATGGCTTCTGCTGTGCAGTGCTTTCAGTGGTCAAGACGATTAGAGAAAAGCTATAAACGTACAGTCTATAAAACTAGTGACTATTCTTTATGCACCTCCCCGATGAACAACTTGAGCCATGTGAGCATCATCCCTTTACACAAAAACCACATCGGAACCAAGTTGATGGCGATCATTAGGGTGACTTCTCATTTTTTGTGCCTTTTCAATGTTCAATGTCCTCTAAACCTCTCATCATTGTATTTATTATTATAGTATTTATTAATTATTCATTGTGACCGTATTTATTGTAATTTCCCAGATTTACTTTTGTTCAGCTTTACTTCAGAGTATTTTTGCTGCACAAACGTGGGCATGAGCACTACTGCTACAAGAAGAAGCAACAGAACGCTCTTTTATGTCCTGTGAAGGCAGCAATTCAACTGGGCACATAATCAGAGTGCCGCTCAGCGGAATCCTACAGGACTTCCTACAGATGTATTCTTCTCAAGATTTGGAACACTCCTATATGATATAAAGAGATTAGTTTTAGAAATGTAGTAGGAGACAATATTGTATCAGGTGGTCTACTGAGGATGTATGATATATTTCTTGTCATGTTTTGAAGTGACATGAATAAACTCACATTTCTAAGTGCTTCATTTCATTTTTCTAACGTGTCTCCAGTTTTCAAGTGGTTGAGACAGATGAGCACGAAAACCTAAAGGAAAACATTTGATTTCCAAAACAACCAGATGAAATTAAATTTAGTCAAGTTGGTTGAATCTGATAAGACTACCAAAATAGTTTTAATATTCAAGAGGAATATATTAACCTTACAGTACTTTTGAATGAAAGTTTTCTGCTTCTCCATTTTTAATGATTTTAACTTTTGCTGTCTTGTCCTCCAGACAACTGGAGCTGCACTCTCCTGACACGAGGCACACTGTGGTGCTGCGCTGCCCTGACCAACCATCTGTCCTGTCGTGGTTCTCTGCTCTGCACTCCGTCACATCTGCACTGACACAGGTCTGTCTGTGATTCAATGAATTTATGAGGAATCCTCATAAATGCAAACGTCACAAGTACATATTTAGGTGACCACATACTATGGAAATGATTTAACTCCTCAGAACACCTTTGATTCTAAAGCATCCTGAATAATAATCAGCCATAATAACTTTCTTCTCCGATAGCGGGCGCTAGAGGAGGTTATCCAGAACACAGTCAGGACTGGGATTGCTGGCAGCAAAGAAATACGACACCTGGGGTGGCTGGCAGGAAAGGTAGGCGCATGTGTGTTGGCCTGTGTAAACACAGATATGAGATGGTGTGACGGTGTATATAATAATTTTCATTATCCAAATACACAATGTGCATGTGTTTGCCCTGAGTCCATCACATATTCTGATTTGAATGTTTATTTGGTGTCATTAATTATTATATGTTTACATTTATAGTTTACCAATGCAGGTGTAGATTTGCCAAAATATTTCACAGCCTAAAATTGGTGACATTTTATCTAAAATGACTGCAGCAAACATACAATAGTTTGGCTTTAATCGCTCTTTACAGACATAAATATTTGTACAGTATGTTGAGGACTGCTTGTACGTACACCTACTTAACACACATTACACTTAAGGCCCATTCATGATCCAAGTTAAAGACAAATATGAATAGATGGATGGAGCTTTCTAAATATCTCCATGGCTTTATGGAAATATAGGTACTGACAAATCAGACCAATAAATATCTGTACATACACAGAGGGGCATAACTGGGCCTTAATGCTACTACACAACAAAAGACAATACATTTCTGGAGTCATGGAATAGGTTTTTGCTTGTTTTTTTGTTTTTTTTCTCAAACTGAGTGTTTCCTCAAAAGTGTATTAGTAACCATTGAGATGTTATCATGGAAATATGTATCCCTTATGTTCCTTGTTAGAAGTGGATTGTTTAAGCCCAGGTCTGAGCTTTAGATTGAGCAACTAGCTATAATATCTTTAATATTATTTACTTATGGAAAAGAAAATATTCTGTGTGTGTGTGTGTGTGTGTGTGTGTGTGTGTGTGTGTGTGTGTGTGTGTGTGTGTGTGTGTGTGTGTGTGTGTGTGTGTGTGTGTGTGTGTGTGTGTGTGTGTGTGTGTGTGTGTGTGTATGTGTGTGTGTGTGTGTGTTTGTGTGTTTGTGTACACACACTCGCATAATGCGTATGCATACATTTCCGTTATTTTCTATACACATGCATGCGTCCTTGAAATGCAACAGTACAAAAAAAAAAGGCTTCACGTTCTCTTTCACACCGACACACAATCACATTCATACCTGTCCAATTTAGTCCTCATGCAATTGCCAAAATTTGATCCTTCAAATGCAGTACAATACAGTTACTTAGCAACATATTCTCATTATGTTAAAAGGCTAACCCTTGACCCTGTAAATCCCAGGATATGATTGGCTAAGGCAGAACTTCAAAAGGCAGCTTAGGATTCCATTGCAGGGCCAGAGATAAGCTCCTATAATGAGAATAGTTATGGAGCATTGTAAAAGGATGGCTGTGTATGTGTGTGCTCTAAGTTTAGAGATTAACTGCATGTTCTGAAGGGAAGAAGGGGGGTTTGTTCATTACAAATGATGGGGACGCAGCCAGAAAGCAACCTTTCCTTAATTCCCAACTGAATGCATGCTATAATATAGTGAATGTACACAGACCAGCTTTGCAACAACTCAAATGAGCTTCTTTTAAGGGCTTTTTGGCATGAAATATGACAGAGAGACATATGGAGAGAGTTTGGGTATACATTAAGGGAGACAGAAAATCAATGTTTTTGTTTTATACCTAGTCTTGTAAAACTTCAAGAGGCGAAATCGTGTTCACACCCACTGATGAGCACATTTATTTATTCTCCACCCACATCAATCTAATATCTAATATTCTTCAAACCTAATGTTTTTACTACAGATGATAAATATATTATAGTCATTTCAAATTATACGTCACCAAATGAATTGAGCATGTGTTTGATTACATTTAGTAAGAACTCCTTTGTTTTATTAACATATTCCTGCTGGTTACTTTGAATTTGAATTTAAATGAACAATTTGCTCAATGAATTTACCATCTTCATCACATTTTTTTTTAAAACGCTTGACACTTGATTAGTCTTTACAATTAGATCTTTACAATTTTGAGCTTTATAGATAGCTTCCATGTGGCCCACCAAAATATGAGTCATTATAGAACATGGAGGTTTTACAACTTTTCCAAGATCCCTACCCTCATTGTTTGTCTTTTTATGCCACAGACGGAGAGTGAGAAGCAGAGCTGGAAACCAGTGCTGGTGGTGATGACAGAGAAAGACCTGCTGCTCTATGACAGTCTACCAAGAGGCAAGGAGGCCTGGCAGAGTCCGGCACATACTTATCCACTCCTAGCAACACGGTAGGATTTCCAAAATTTTTCTTAACAGCAATCCACCAATCAGAATAGAGTGACAAACCAGCTGGTGATAACCAGTGTTTCATCTGCATTAGCGTTTGCAGTCTGGGTTACGGTTAGGAAGTGTAAACCTCCAGGAGACGGCATCAATCTGGTCATCAACACAATCTAGCCTGATTAACCCTTTTAACAAAACATCAACTCAGCGCAAGAAAATAGTAACTAGACAGTTGGAAATGTCATACGAATCTTAAACAAATCTTGGTAGAGACAGACAAACATTATCTCTGCTGGTTCCACACTTTACACAAATCAATGACAAAAAAGTCATTACGTTTTAGTGTGTGTTACAATCATAAATACCGTAATAATTAATAATAATAAATTTGTCCAGAGTTTGATCATATCAGTTATTGTGCGAAACAATCAGCAGACCAACAGCATTAACAGTACATTAATAGTCAGTCAAATTACATAGTGCCAAATCAACACCATAACTTTAGTCATGACAAACCCAACCTGTGCTGTTGACCAGTTGGGTGAGAGAGAAATGGGGGGGGGGGGGTTACTGGGAGAGGGAGGGAGAAAGATACGGAGATATATGTGGAGAGAGAGTAAGAAATAGGGAAACATGTGCCACCACAATAACATTGACAGCTATTATTAATGAAAGAGAACAGCTTTTAGATTTTACAATACCAACATGATGATGATGATGATGATGATGATGATGATGATAATAATAATAATAATAATAATAATAATGACAAAAACAACAACAACAATAATAATAATAATAATAATAATAATAATAATAATAATATGAGGATGTTGATACATTTGATAATTGCTTTAGAAGTATGGGGCTCAGGGGACTTTGCTAAGGGCTGTCCAAACCCTGTATGTCTAAAGCTGAAGCTCGGTTTGCATTTCCAGCAGTAAATCAGATCTGTTCCAGGTGCATGTTGGTCTTTGGCAGATCTGCCCTTTATCAAGGTTTCTGTTCATAATTTTTATGGACAGAATTTCTCTTCTTCCTCTTCTTCTGTAGGAACTGTGGTGAAGTGAGCCAGGGGAGTAGGAATAGATGGAAAGGGAGGAGGAGAAGCAAGAAGATCTGGGGAATATGAGGAAGGCGAAGAGGAAGAGCACTGAGGGAAAGAGCTGGGGGAAATAGAAACCATGACCTGCATTGCAGGAGGAAGCCGCTGAAAGAGGGGAGAAGGAAGAACAATAAGAATATAGGGGAGGGGGCAGGGCTGGTTGGAGGTGGTTGGAGGACTGACAAGTGCTGCAGCAGCTACACTAAATAACATTATATACAGTAGCATAGTTAGATTAGTAAGCCAGGCTCTCCTCCATGATTACACACAAGGTGCGATTCTGGTTTTTACATCTCTACCTCTGCTGAATTAATTTTATCCTGGGTGGTGTAGAGGCTAAGACAGGCTTTAAGCCACTAACATGGAATGACGCACTGATGCACTTCCTGGTAATCAAAAGTCTGACACGCCATTTTATGTTTGATTACTGTTGTATTTCGACGTAGTTTCTCAGTTAACTCCACCAATAGTTAACATCAAATGGTAAAACATTCAAAGTTCTGCGTTCAGCGATCAAAATACTGTTAATGCTTCCTGACAGAAACCTAACCCAATCAATACGGGTTCCTTCTCATAACACATCATTTAGCTCCTTCAGACAGACAAGGCTGTCAATAATTTAAAAACTATGAAATGACAAGCAGGTTGTCACAGTTTTCTTACAGGTAGTCTATAGTCTACTTTTCTGGCACCAACTATCAACTTTATTCGAATTGTAGGTAGTCTTGATGTTGGTGAACATCCCTATGCACATAAATACATTGTGTGTTTCTTCCCTGCTCAGAAGTTCATAGAGATGTGGATAAAAAAAGGAAGAGAAGGTGACGTTCCAAAAGGCCACATGACATCCTACATACAGTAGATAGATAGATGTGTTGTATTGATCCCAAACTGGGAAATCTGACATCAGAGCAAACTGTTCACTTAGTCTAATGTTTGCTGTGTTATTTTGACATGACATCTTAATCTATGAGGTGTTCATGTTAAGTTCTTTAGGCTAAATCCTCTTGTCATGTTCTAGTGATTGGTCCTTATCCGTGGTCCTGAAGCCTCATTAGACTGGCTTCATCATCTTCATCTTCCACATAGTGGCCAGCACAGAAAATGAGATGTTTCATGTCTTTTTAAGTTTGCACTAAATATGAATGTTCAACCGTTCACTAATTCAGGCTCATAGCGTCTACCATTAACTTAAAAAGAATGAGGACTGCTGATTGCTTATTTTTTCATGATTAAAAAAAACCAACCAAACAAAAAAAACACACCACCCCCTCTGTTTTTTAATAAATTGCAACCTGATTATACAGTATGTCCACGTCCCTCTGTGCAAGTATACAAAAACAAAGTAATTCCTGCACAAAACTATTTACAATAAGGTATATGGATGAGCTTGATGGACCTGGTCATGAGTTCTGGAAAGAGACATTGCTGAGTTCACCAAAACCATCTGGATAAACAAATAGCACTATAGAAATATGGTAAAAACACAGTAACCTGCTTTCTGTTATTTTTGATTTTACCCATCCATGACTTCACAAGATTGTCAATGTTTTTTCATGTTCCAATGGATTTCTTTATGTATATAATCAGCTGCAGATCACTTTGCATCAGTCTGATTTTTCTGCTCATAGCAATATCACGTATAAGATGAATTGTGAGGTTTTTAAACCGCTGTCATAGTAGTTTAGAGTTGATGCTTCAAGTTAAATGCTAACATCAGCATGGTAAGGTGGTTATATAAATATACTGTGTTTGCATATAATTGGTGTGAAATATATGTTGCCAAAATTGTTCCTACTCCTCCGGAGGTTAATGTGAATGTATGTACCAAACGTCATGTCCCTTTCCTGAGTAACTCACAGCTTCTATGCATGTGTTTATCTAGTCTAGTCCACTCTGGCCCCGACCGGGGTTCGCCTCATTCTGGCACGGAGCTGTACTTTGCCACCAGGACCGGAACACGACTCGGCATTGAGACTCATCTGTTCCGGGCTGAGACCAACAAGGATCTGTCCCTGTGGAGCAGACACATAGTCAACGGATGTCACACCTCAGCTGAGATGATCAAAGAAGTAACGACAAGTTAGTATTGATATATAATGAATTTAATTACTCTGTGTACCTCTAAAATAGTGCAAGAAACAAACAATATAAACAGGAACTTAAACAACAGTTGAGGGGGCAGTACTGGTCGCTGTGCTGGATTCTACGCTCCCTAATCAGACATATTCAGAAGTACTGGCTCAAAACACATCCAGAGATTTTACAGGCTACTGCCTGAGGTCTTCTGAGATAAAATATATTTTAAATCCAGCACAAACACGTAAAGACTCCCACATCCACATAAATGAGCTAGAAGATGGTTTGTGAAGATGTGGACAAAGAAATTTCTATTCATAGAAAGGAATTTTATTCAAGTGTGTGTGTGTGTGTGTGTGTGTGTGTGTGTGTGTGTGTGTGTGTGTGTGTGTGTGTGTGTGTGTGTGTGTGCGCGCGCTGTTGGCATTGGGATTTGGCCATCAAGGGAATTCCAACACAACACCCCCTCCGTTCCTCACCCTCCTAACTCCCTCTTTGCTGCTCCCTCTCAAAGCACAGAATTTCCTGGGGGCTGTACTGCCGCCCCCCCCCTCTCCCTGTATGATAACACCATACCAAATTACATTTTGCAGTGATGCATGTATCTAAAAGCAAATGATACATGACCTCAACACCACTTCTTTGCTGTCAGCTTTGTTTCTGAATCATTTATGACCTCCCATATTGGTAAACATCATTATCACTTTGGTATTTCTTAAACAATCTCCCAAATGGTGTCTGCACCCATCGATCCAGGTGTAAATGATGGGCTGTGATTTGCATAGCAAGTCTTTGTTCTCACTAACAGTGCTCGAACGACCGACCCGAACTCCAACTAAACGTAACACTCCCAGGTGTTTATTAAGATCCAGTTTTGTATGTCATGTTTGTGGGCAACTTAAGGTGTTAAAAGGACATTAAAAGGACATGTTATTTATTCCCTTGACGCTGTCTAGATTTAAACAAGCTGCTCCGAATGGACAGCAAGGAACCCAATCATTTTCTAATTCTTATTAGTGCCCAGAAACTATGTGATAAAGCCTGTGTGATAACACACGTGTCTGACAACAGAACAATAGGTGAGCCTCTGACATAAATGCAAAGAGTGAAGCTGGGCTCTGGATCTCAGTATGTATGGCAGATCTACGTGAATAAAATGTCACTTAGGTGGAATTCCCCAAGTCTTTATTGGAAATTGTTGTTGTCCAAGTTCATGAAGGATAAAAGTCTGTTCACACAAATACGTGGAGCAGGGGTGTCAAAGTCAAACACACGGAGGGCCGGACTGGTTCAATGTTTATGAAAAATATTGAAATAAACATAGATTATTGAACCAAAAGCTAACACAGTGTATATAAAGTATACAATATATATATACAGTATATACAGTATATACAGTATATACAGTGTGTGTGTATATATATATATATATATATATATATATATATATATATACACACACACACACACACACACACACACACATATATATATGACCCTTCACTCTGCCTCCCCATGTACTAACAATTGTACTAACCGCATGCCTACAGGCCCCTAGTGTGTTGTGTTTGTTCAGGGGCCTGTACACAACTTTGTATGCATGGGTTGACATATATACACATGTAAAGAGTGTAATGATAATTTCCCCGTAGGGGATGAATAAAGATGACTTTCTTCTTCTTCGTCTTTCTTCCTATGAATGGTAATCGTCCATGAATCAGAAATCCATTATAGGAGTATTAACTGCTGGTTAGTTTTTGAAAGAAGGGCCACCTGCTGCTAAAGCAAAAACACGCATGGGATGCAAAACCACCGCCTGCATATTAAGATGGATGACATTACACTTCTGGAAATGTGCAGCAAGAAGTGATTTTATGGGTGAAAGCAGAGTTCTGAGTCCAGCCGGCGTGGAAATTCTGTGCTTGCGTCATCATCACTTCGTGGTTACAAGTGCTTAGAATATTGTTTCTGTTGGTGTCATTAGTGTATGCAGAGCTAAGATCCAGAACAATATGGGTGAATCTTTGTACAAAGGGAGGATGTAAAAATGTTATCTATCTTTATATACTGTGCTGTGTGTCAGTGACCATTAGTGAAACAAAACTTTATGCTGGCTGACCAAAATGACAAAAATGATCCACAGATCTCCATGGACTCCCTAAGGTCAGTACAAGTGAAATTGTTTTTACCATGGTGCACCAAAAGAAAGAAAATGTTGGATTTTCACCTGCAGCAAGTTAAAGTGACTCCAACAGTAACCAAACTACACAAACAAAATAATAAAAAAGTTCAAACAAGGATACAGCAGAGGAACTAAACTCCAAGAGAGAGAGGTATAGTCAGAAGTGTCAACAGTTCTGTAAAGGTATGCATTCTAGATGCCACTGCAGCCTGTTTGAAGCGTCTTTAGATGCTGAATGTCTGTCTGTTACTCATGAAGCTGCAACCAGCTCCTGCTTACCTGAGCTTCTAATTTTATGTATTATTTTTATTTTAATCTCAGTGGTATGACATGCCTGCCTTTAATGTTAATGTACAAAAAACAAATAGTGAACTTGAAGCTGGTTTTGGTTTTAAAACATCTGCTGTTCTATCCTTACGATAAGATACACAGTTTTAAAAGCACTGAATCACTATGAACGTTATCTTGATACCATCTTATTAAAATTTACATTACAGATGATTTTTTTTACTATTTTGTTCAGATTTATCTTTTTAAGATTTGTAATCCCAATGTCCCCTGGCCTCCACATTCTCCTGATAAATGTTGTAGTCAAAGGCGAAAGCAGTAAAACTTGTTAAATAGTCTTAGGGGCCAACTGGTCCTCCGTGACGAACAAGTAAATAACTAAGAAAAGCAATTCCACCCCAGCAGTTGTGGAAAATTAACCCAGCAACTTGCTGTGATGTTTGAAATGTAGTGGGGGTAACCTGCTGCTAATGTCACTGATAAGCTTAAAGCAAATGTATGGTTTGTCTGTCCTGTAATACCCCTTTTTATTGTCTCCTTCTGCCCTCATGCATCCGGCTCCTCTCTCTGCCCCTCCTGTCTGTTTCTACTCCTCATCAAGCAAAAAGAAAGGCTTTTGTGGCCGCCTGAAAGGCCCCTTTCTCCGTGTGTGTTTCTGGTGGGAACCCTGCTTGCCCCACAGATCAAGCCTATCAGATATGAGAGTAGAGTTTCAGGTCTAATTTTCTCTCTAGAATACAACAAAGACCCCAGCCCACCCCTTATGTGGACCTTTCTCCTTCCAGAATGTTTCGACATCATTAGAAGGATAATGAACATTATAAGACTGGTTTTTCACTATGAATGCGGTGTCTTTAGGGCTCCAGGGATACATTTGAATATCACACGTGCACACGTGGCTCATGTTTGTTGATTCATACTGTACTTCTTATCTACATCATTTCCTGAGGTTCTAATCAACACACCTCAAGCGTTTTAGTGTTCCACTGTTGATAAAATAGATTTGAATGTAATTCTCTGACACAAGAAAGGATCAACACACCGATCCTACAGTTGCTACCATACTGGCCCCTGTTTTGTTGCTTGTTTGGCTATGTAAAAGACGTAGATTATTATATATTACAAAAGATTAATAATAGACAGGACATGATAGAATTTCTCATTTTCCTGAGAAATGAAGTGAACAAAATTATATTTCATGAAAAACAAAACCCTTCAAGGAGACTGAAACGACATTTCAAACACTGACAAGAATGAATGGCTGCAAGATAAGTAATCTTGTTTGTTAAACCATGATATTACTGTGACAGCCCAACATTGACATTTATTACAAAATAGTTATAAATGTCAACAAACAGAAAATAATTTGCTCGGCTCTTTATGATAAGGCTTAGAAAACATGACTAGCAGAGAGGATGCTGGTGGGAGAATAAAGAGGCTGCGATACACCAGGAGAGCTGTTTTTCTACTGGTCAAGTATCAAAGGTGATGACACCTGGTCAGGTCTGGCCACTTGACTAGCTTTTCATTCCGCGTTGAGCGTATCCTTTAAAAACAATTATAATACTTTGGATTCACTTCGGGGTCGGATGACAGAAGAACTAATAGCTCGAGTTTATCCGACCCTTCATTCCACCTGAACAAACTGATCTGTGAATATTAAATGTCAGAAACCTCACACATCAGCATACTGCCAAGAGGTTTGAAGAGATTTGTAGTAAAAGGTTCTATATTCTCTATTCCATATTGGTTCTATCATAAACCCTCATGAAGCTGAACTAAAGCTGTGTTCCATATAAAGACAACATTTAAGATTCTATGAAATCAGTAAACTGGCAAGTTGTGTCGTGGTTGATTTGTGAACACCCATACTAAAATATGGATGATGTTTGTCACTGAGTGCATTTTGGTTTATTAGTTCCTTAAAGGAACTAATTTAGTTGTGAAAAGAGATGATTACTGTAATGTGACTGCAAGGCTGCGTGAACAGAGATCGGCCTGTTGAGAGGCAGAAAAGAATCTGAAGCTGGCCACAGTGAACAGCATCACACACACACACACACACACACACACACACACACACACACACACACACACACACACACACACACACACACACACACACACACACACACACAGACACATGTAAACACACATGCACCTTGAGCATGTATAGACACACATTGTGAATGTGTCATACAAACACATCTAACCTGCCTGTTCATCCACACACATCCTGCTCAAGCTGTCAGCAAACAATGGAATTATAACAACTCTCTTCTGGCTCACTGTGTCACTCAAACACGCCGCATGACGGATCAGATGTCAACGGGAGAGAGTAGAGCTCATACCCTAAATGACGCTTTTAGTACAAAGCCTTCATGTCTGCTACGAGGGAGGAGAGGGGAGAGTGAGGGAACCCTGCTGTCAAGGCACCAAAAAAGAGACTAAATACAGCGAGATCACACTGAGCTCAGACAAGACAGGTTTGTCATTAGACCAGCGGAAAGTGATGCGTAAATTGGGAGAATAGATAAAGATAGAATAATCTGCTTTCAACTAGACTCACTGTGACAAGAGAGGGTACAAAGTGAGGAAGAATGTGGTGTGAAGAAATGCAGAAGATGAATTACACGGTGCTTTCAGGGTGGCGGTCTTCATGTGAAAAGAGTTGTCTGCCACTGAGATGTAGGAAACTTTTATGTACTCACAAGTTAGACCTTTAGGGTTCACTTTAACAGATTGTTGTGCTTCCACTTTTTAGGGTGACCCAGCTGAAACCCATGCTGCATAATGGGTGTCTCTTAGTTAAACACAGTGCAGATTGGTAACACCACAAAGCACAACCTGGGCAATGGCTGAAAAATTTATACCTCAAAAAAATATCAGGGACTCAGTGTCTGCCACAGACTGAAACTATCCTGAAAAATGTTGTAGTTTAGAGTTGATAACAGTATAGAGGATATTTTTAGATCATTCTCACCACAATGGAGCAACCAACCATCGACTGCATTCTGGATACATGTGCAAGCTGCTTTTACCCACAAGACTATATTGATGTTTCATCATTGATGAAAGTGAAAGACTGTGATTTACTGTGTGCTGGGGAACAAAATGACATTTTACAAACTAATAAAAAACACTGATGCTTGACAGAGCGGTTGGTGTTAGACATATGTTTGATGCTTATGCATGAGTTTTTGCATCTTTTCAAACTAAAATACTACCTGTGTAATCTGAATTAGCTACAATAAACTATAGAAGTAATTTTAATTTTAATGCACTGTGCATAAACATCCAACCAAGCTGCATGACACATTAATTGTACAAAATGGATCTGCTGTCCTTATAAAAGGCAACACTTTTCATTTTGACAGTAGAAAGTCCTCCTTTAAATGAAGGAGGACAGGTTTTCTAAGGGTGGGGATGACATTCTTTTGTAAAGTACATGTTATTTATTTGAAGGTGTTACATAAACGTCTATGATTTAATGTCTGTCACCTCTCGGTGTCAATACTTTTTCTATAACAAATATACCAGGATAGATATTCTAATTATGACATCATCTCTCATTTCCAATATTAATACAGGAAAAACAGGAAACTATTCTGCCGTGTGTTTTCCAGGTTGTCTGTACATGGGTCAGGAGTGTCGGCTGGTGATCCACTATGAGCAGGGCTTCTGTGTGATGGCTGGTCCCTCGCTGCTGAGAGAAAGGGAGAATGGAGAGGAAAGAGGAGCTCACACCCCGACCAGGCCTCGGGTGCTTCTCTCCTACCCCTATGAAAAACTAAAGATGTCTTCGGATGATGGAGTTCGCATGCTGTTTCTGGACTTTGGAGGAAAAGAAGGGGAGATTGTGAGTGCCTCTTTTTTTTAATCTATAACAAGATCTTTTACATGGTCCACTAAAATCCATATAGTTAAATTCATGGGACAAAATCTTTTTAATGTTTAACAATATCTAAACTGACTGTCATTTTGAGCTAAAATAATAGAGTTCAGAAAATTGGGGTTTTTTTTTTAGTTTTCAGTTACATACCTCAGAAACATCTATACTGAATTCATAATAAATAGAATAATATCATAACAGCTCTAGGGGGATTTCGGTGGGCCTTCTGGGAAATCAAGGTAAACACTAACTGGAGTACAAATGTAGTTAAGAGATTGGCAGAGTGAGAGCTGCAGAGCAGAAAGAAAATTGTAGCACTTTATCACAAAACAACTCCTGAAATAAAACGAACTTCACACCTACAGTAAATCAGGGTGGTCAAGAAGGGAGCTCTCTTTAAAATGAACTTGTCCTTTTGGAGCTTTCGTCTGTTTGAATTACTTGTCCGGTTGGCTTGCGTTTCAGGGAGTAACCAGAATTAATTCATAGGTACAAGACAACCAAGTACAAAAACAACAACAATGTCCATTACCTCAGTTAGAAAGGCATGTACCTGGTAGTTTCTTGGGTCACATTTGACAAATTGATATAAATATCAATGTTGGTGCCAGAGATGTGGAAACATGTCTTATTTAGAGTCTTTTGTTTGTACAAAAATCCACAAAAAGATTGGTCCAATACATCAATCACATATGCCCACATTTGACTGCTCAGATTATTCTGAAGGTAAATATGCAAAGACTGTGGAGTTTTGATTGAAAAGGCCCTGTTGGCTACCTTAGCACAAGACATTTTGGTGTTTGTCTCATTTTCGAATGCCAACACCATAATAAACAAGTCTTTGTAAAAGTCCCAAGGCACCTGGATATGGCTGATGGCTCATTAGCTCAGCATTTGAAAGTGGAATCGGTTTCAAAGTGTCAACACTGCTGTCATTAGATTGTAATGACTATGTATGTATAATTTTTCTACAGCAATTGACAGTTAATCTTCCTCTGGTTGTGTATTATGGAGCATGGACTTACCCAAACTATAGATTGGGCATTAAAAAGCACAAATTACAGGCTCAATGCTCGCGTCAGCTCACTAAGACGCTCACAGCGGCTGATAACAGATGTTAAACATGTTGATGTGCTAATATTAGGATTAAACACAGGATGAGTATATCTGTAGGAAGTATTGGGAAAAACTAATATTCTGATGCAGTGACTGAATGAAAAGTAGAGTCATCTCCAATGTTATTAGAATTCATACTTAGTAGTCAAAAGTACTTGCACTGAGTGTCATTGTGAATCCATTCAAAACTTTCCTGGACATTTACAATTACAAGCACTGCCGTGAAGACAAATCTGATGATGACTTCATAGAAAAAAAGACCCAGTCAGCTAAAACACTGGTATTCAAGCTATCCTTGTCAAGTTTCAAGTTTCAAGTTTATTTATTTTTATATAGCCCAGATTCACAAACAATGTCTCAAAGGGCTTTACAATCTGCACATGGACGATATCCCTCTGACCTTTGTCCACTGCAAGCAGTGCGACCCTCGCATCGGATAAGGAACAACTCCCCCCAAAACCCTTTTAACAGGGGAAAAAATGGATGGGAGAAACCTCAGGAAGACTGCAGAGGAGGGACCCCTCTTCCAGGAGTGGACAGACGAAGCAATAGATACCGCATGTACAGATTAACAACACAATAATAATAACAGTAACAATAACAGTAACAATAAATGTATAACAAAGGCATGCCGATCCATCCAGTAGAGCGAGTCACCACCAGCCGATGAAGCACACAGAGGTCACCGATTGCCGAGGATCCACCACTCTGAGGACAGACCAGACAGTGCCTAAGTCATTGAGCTCAAAAAAGTTAAAGTCAAGGTTACTCTGGCAAAACCCCAAAACCACAGCAGAACCAAATGAGGCAGAACCAGCACTCCCCTAGTGGATGGTGAAACAGGACCACTGTACAGCTTGTGCTATCGCCAGCCATGGAAGCAGACAGAGGTAGCCGATAGCCGATGATCCACCACACAGAGGCCTGTGAGAGAGAACAGGAGAAGGAGGGAGAGAGACAGAGAGAACAGGGGGAGAGTGGTGCTAGAGGGACCAGAGCAGCAGAGGATTAATGGGAGGCAGGGGCCTAACTAAGAAATCCTATGACTCGTCGGCAGGACTAGGCTAAACCTAAACATTGAGACCGCCATCCCCGATATTACTTATATGTTAGGTCGAACAGATATGTTTTGAGTCTAGATTTAAAGACATTTACAGATTCAGACTGTCTAATATTTATAGGGAGGTTATTCCACAAGAAAGGGGCACGATAGGAGAAGGCCCTCTGGCCAGCTGACTTCTTTTTAAATCTAGGAACACACAAGAGACCTGTATTCTGAGAGCGGAGAGCCCTAGTCTATAGTTGGAGTATTTAAGTCTGGTCTACAGTGGTGGACCATCCGGTGGAGTCACTGACATTACTGCATCCTGAAGCTAAAATGATTAGCATGGTGAAAAGTTAATGTTCAGACTTACTTGCATTTTAATTCCCTGGTTTTGCCGAACATGAAGCATCTTTAAAGACATGAAGAATTTACTGGTTTAACCTCTTAGCAGGCCAAGAGAATGTGAGTCACAGTGAAATCACCCACTGCTGTGTCACGCTATGAACAGACGCTTCCTTCACAGTTATGTGGTTTTATTTTATTGCGGCAGAAGACTCTTTTCACATGTGTTTACATGAGTTCTGAGCTTCAGATTGGACCATCTAATCCCTGCTTCTTTTAGAACGTTTCTTTATGGTTTTATGTGCTTTACATTTCCTCTGCCTAATGCTCTTCCTGTCATCCCATCTGAATAAATGAAGTTTCACATCTCCAATCATCACATCTTTTCATTATTCTGTCTGCCAACTTAATAACTGTTGTCCTTCCTTCCCCTACTTCCTCCAGCAACTGGACCTCCACTCATGCCCGAAGCCGATCGTCTTCATCCTGCACACCTTCCTTTCTGCTAAGATCGCCCGTTTAGGTCTGGTGGCCTGAACTTTTTTAAAAGACATTCTATCCACTTTAAAAACGGAAAACAACCTTGTTTTTCCACCTCTCTGCAGCCTGCATGCAGTTTGTCGCCACAGACTCATTCAGTCTGGTACACAAGCTGGATGAATGTAGCCTCTATCTGGAAATGGACCCTTTTGGGCAATCAACTCTAAGTTAAGGAAACACCAGAGAGACCAGTCCAGTTTTTTGTTTATGTTTTGGGGCTTGTTTGAGTGAAATAGATAGATGTCTGGGATAAAGCCCTCCTTTAAGGGTTCAATGGACCTGAAGTGCTGATTGAAGAACCACAGATGGAAACACGGACTGGACTAAACATTCAGTTTGATAAAGAGAAAGGCACATTGAAACAAGCAGACCGGGCATTACTGTCAGCTCCAGGATTGGAGAATTTGTGTAGCATAGTTCAGATGAATTCACTTTATGTCAATCAATGTGTAACAGTGAAACTGCCTTACATTTACCTTCTATATAATTTATTGTCCATTTGCTCTGAAATAACATTATGATTCTGACTGGGTTTTTTTCTCACAGTGTACTTGACATAAAGCAAAAACTTTCTCCATTTGTCTTTTTTAGCGTTCCCTGAAATGTTGACGAACCAGTGTCAGAATTCATCAGCAGCACTAGTTTCCACTGTTGCAGTTTCCCAAAATGTGACAGCTTACTCATTCAGAATGTAACAGCCTTCTGGTACTTATAGTATTTCTGACTTGACTAAACTAAAGTGAACTAAAGTTAGTTCTAGTTCTTAGAATGTAAGTTTGGCTTCAATTCTAATGAATGAAACACAGGCAATCAGATTTTAAATTATTTTTCAATTCCATGGTGACTACTTTATTTATAATATTATATGACACAATATATTATATTATATTATATTATATTATATTATATTATATTATATTATATTATATTATATTATATTATATTATATTATATTATATTATATTATAGCACAAAAAACAAATAATAATATTCAGAAAATAACAATGAACATTTTTACAATGTAGTTTCTAATAATGGTTTGATTGTTGAACTATTGTTTTTAGCTTTTTTTTTTTTTTTTTTTTGCCATGAGTCAGTTGACCGTCTTTAACATTTGGAGCTCCAGCATCTGAGAAACACCTTACCTGGCTCTGTGCAGGTAACACAATCTATTTAGGTCACCTCTAGAGCTCAGAAGTGAACACATTTATCTCATTTGTTTACTCTGTGCTTTGCTCTATAGCGTCTGTTAGGTGGTATTACCCTTTGGACAGACCCAGGTGAGTTTTTTCTTATTTACAGTGTTTCTTTGAAGGTCACTGACTACAAGCTGTACAGACAGATTCTTACTCTCAGCTAGATGGCATATGATGGGATTTTCTGAAACTATTGAAGCATTTCTCAAGGGGTCCAAGTGGTGCCACCACACTAAGCATTATTTATCTTTCATTTTGTCGAGGTAGCCATCATCAGAGTCATAAATCCTGCTTAAGTCCTGCAGTAGCCACTCAGGTCATTATCTTTTTTGGATGTTATGCAGCAGATCAGATCTTCACACAGCACTGTCTGACATGGTGAGCTGCCAGGTCCTTTTCTTGTGCCTTCAGATGACTGAGTAAACAGCATTTGAATTTCAGCAGAAATAAATCATACAGATCACAGGAATGAGTACGGAGCAAAAATATGGCTTTTATGATGGTTACTTTACGTTTGGTTATGAGCACATAAATTTTCTGTTTTGCTCTCTTCAATATGACATAAAGTCATTTCCACTGACCATTTACACACTGTGAGCAGTGATTTACACATTGTAATCCCACCACTCCACCAGAAAATATCATCTGTTTTGTTGACACCAAATGATAATGGAGGTGCTGTAACATTTTTGTTCAGACAGGAATCCAGCACTTATTGATGGTCTCAAGAGGAGAGAAGCATTTTGAACATAGGCTGCTGTGATATGTAGAACACTGATGCCTTTGGCAGCTACTGTACTGTCACTCGGACTGATAACCTTTAGTTTTTAATCAAACAGTGTACATAAATCATGTATATAACAAACGTGGCATGATGAATTTGTTTTTCTTGTGTTCACTTTTTGTTATTTATTCATCTTTCGCCCACAGCACACAAATCAGCAAAAGCACCTTGGGAGAACTTTGTGTCTTTCTAATGATGTGGGTTCTTAATTATTTGGGATAGACTGTTATTAGTTGGATTGTATTCCTTCTTTCACTTATTGAATTGAAATTAACTTAACTTTGCTGTAAATGCATTTCCAACAGTGCAGCAAAAGCAGGCAGTATTTTATTGCAGGGGCCGTTAGAATGAAAGGGGGTACTATTAGAGACACTTTGGCTGATTTATTAAGCAATGTTTTATTGACCAGTTTAGAAGAAGAATTCATGTAGCCAGAAAACTTGCAAGTAATTGAGAGATGCTCTAACATAATCGTAACTCTTTGACATTGTTTACTTGGCTGTTAGGTAATGAGCTGGCGTCATTTCTCTGTGCCTCAAACACGTGCACACATAGCCAGATGGACGGCAACATTCAAAATGAGTTTACACCTCAAAGAGTCAGATGTACCCACACTGTTCCCTAGTTGATGTTTTCCCTCCATGTGTTTATCCCTCATTCCCTTCTGCTCAGGTCACTATGGAGGACCAAGCTTTTGGTTAAATTTATGATGATAGCATGTGTTTGATAATGTGAAGAAGACCTCCACACACAGAATCCTCCTGGGAGTTTTCTCCACTGGTTGTAGCTCCAGGTGTGCATGGAACAACATTGTGACTGGAAGTTTTAACACATGTAATCCCAGACAACCAACCAAACATGCACGATCATAAATCACCGACTGTGTCACGGACAGAGAAGGTCTGTTGACCAACGCTGTCAACTTTTCATTTTGAGGGTGTAGATGAGAGCCAGATCAATTAGTAATCAGTCACAAACTGTGTGTATGTGTGTGTGTGTGTGTGTGTGTGTGTGTGTGTGTGTGTGTGTGTGTGTGTGTGTGTGTGTGTGTGTGTGTGTGTGTGTGTGTGTGTGTGTGTGTGTGTGTGTGTTTGAGAGAGAGAGACTGTGGGAAGGGGCTCTGGACGAATTGGTTTTCCTTCGGCTGAGTTTCTTTTTGCATTCCTCAGCTGTGGCAGGTCCTCACAGGTTCTAGACTGCCCGTCTGTGAATGTGTGTTTCTAGCTGCATACAAGCATGCAGCCTGTAATACTTTCTAAGTTGTCTTTACATCAATATCCCATAGTTTAAGGGAGGGGAGGGGGAGGCAATAGTGGGTTGAGTGGAGCAAAAGTGAAGGCAAAATAAATACCACCTTCAACTGAACAGGGAGTGATTTGGCATAATCTGTTTCCTTAGTTTAAATTGTCTCCTCATAAATGAGGAATTCTTTTTAGTGCCAATACATGTTCAAAAATTGTGCATGTTTTGATCAGCTGTAATTTCTTTTTATCCTTTCAACACATAACTGAGGCAGAAAAGAGACACAAAGCTCACAGCAGACAGCTGAGGAGCACAAAACATCCACATGAACAGAAAACACTGAAGCTCACTTTGTGAACACCATTGCTTTGTGATAATCCTGCCTTTTCTAAAAAAAACATGCAATGGAGCTGACACCCCAGGAGAATGGTGCCCTCCCATGGTAAGAAAACCTCATGTACAGTTCCGCTTCACATGCTGTGGCTGTACTTTGATCATGTTCCACCATGATGCTGATTCCCACCTAAGTCTAAAATCTCCCACCCATTAATTTAATAGAAATCTGATAATTGCTTATGCAAAATTATAAAAACATTCCAAGAGGTTCTAAAAAACAAAATCTGTCACATGTGTGATCTTATTAAGAGACACAAATAAACCAATATAACTATTTCCTGGATGGTTAAATCTGCAAACAGTAAAGCAACTTAATGAAACACAGTTTAGTTGGAGCAGCGGGAGCTCAGTTCACTAAGTCTGGGACTGGGGACCGGAGGGTGGCTGGTTCATGACCCATGGTGGACAAAACATTTCGTAGTGTGAACTTGCAGTGGAGCACTGCCAAAGTGCCCTTGAGCAAGGCACCATCCCTTAATAAGTTGCTCATAAGGAGCTGGCCACCGCTCTACCGCCCACCATCATTTCCATGCCTTACAGGCCCCTTTTGTGTGTGTGTGTGTGTGTGTAATGATTACTGTCATTGGTGGAATATTAATTTCCCCGACAGGGTACTAATACAGGAATACTTAGGTTAGGTTTTCAGATACTTTATGACATACTTAGCAACCCACAAAATCAACAGTAAAAAACTGTAAAACGTGAAAAAATTTGCAGCTACCAAGATTAAAGTCAGGTCAGCTGATTAGGTGTTGTGCATACTGCTGATAATGCAGTCCACAGTAGAATGAACACATCATGGCCATAGCAAATTTCTGTCACAAATGAAGCAAATGCTTTGACTTGAGTAGCTTAAGACTTTTATGTTGGTACAGAGCAGACACTGGTCTGGTCTCAGGAGTGCTTTCCTCTAGAACAGCTCCAGATCTCATCAGCTGTAGCCATATAGAAGTATATTTCATTTCCCATCAGTTCTGATTGCCCCCACAATTTATGGAAAATATTTTCATAACAATGATCCATTGGAATCTGTTGTCAAAAAAGTATTGATGGCATTTGATGAAATATTTTGTCAGCTGTTTGTTTTTGTGACTCTTGTCCATCAGTGTTGTTTGCTATTAGCATTAACTCCAATATACAGTTGGTGTAAATGTTAAAGGAAGCACCATTTGTGGTGGAGGGAAAGATATGTATGCATTTTCCCCAAGCCACTGAAGTTCAAGAAAAGAATATTTCTACATCTGATGAATCAAAAAATAATGACACATACATTCAACTAATCCACTGATAGATAGCAAACAATCCATAATTGTAAAAAAAAAAAAAAAAAGTAAATAGAGGAAGCCAATAGGAAACTGGACTTGTTGTACCAACCTAAAGCAAGTCCAGTTGATTCTTTTAGCTGTTCTTGATTTATCTTGATATGGATGACTGACACAGACATCTATGTATGTACAGTAAGTACTGCAAGGTAGAGAAACTAGGTCATCTCCTCACTCTATCCCTGTAATTTTCTGTTCATAGACAAGAAGAGGACAAGTGTCTCCACCCTGAATGTAAATACACAGGCTAACGGGCAGTCACTGAAAGCACAGATGGAGGCATGTTTGTGAGGTCGTGTCACCCCTGTGACCCTCCCACTTAACAAGCGTACTTTTCATCAACCTTGATACTCTTAAGAACCACAACCCACACATAACCTATACACACAAGATGCCTGAAATCATAAAACTATGAAATTACTCCCACCGATTGTGCAACAACTTAGCTTTCCACTGTGTAAGTGAGGCGGGAATGAACAGCCCAGTCCTCTGTGTCATAGAAATACAAAGTACAAGTCTCTGGGAACCAGATGATAAAAGACGTTTGGGTTGAGAAAGGAATGAGTGTGAAAAGAGAGACAGCAGGGAGAGGAATGTTTTGGGATGCCACTGCCAAGTCCCTGCAGTACCCCCGAGTGCACCCCCATTTTTCTCAACACACACAAATTAGGATGGTTCTCTTTTTGTTCTTTTCTGTCCTTAGAAACTGAGCACAGAGCTACAGATAGATAAATATCTTATCAAGGTGTGTGTGTGTGTTTGTGTGTGTGTGTGTGTGTGTGTGTGTGTGTGTGTGTGTGTGTGTGTGTGTGTGTGTGTGTGTGTGTGTGTGTGTGTGTGTGTGTGTGTGTGTGTGTGTGTGTGTGTACTTCATTGGTCATGTAACTGGATCCCATGTGTATACCATGCTATCATTAAAACAGTACCAATGGCAGCTTCGAGCGGCGACATTCTGTTTCATTTAGATGCCGCAGGATCATCACAGCATTGGAAGCTCATTTGATTCAGAAGAGCAGCGTTTCAACTGGACCTGTGGGCTCCTCAAAAGATATCGCCCTACTTATATCATAATCAGATACCAGGAACATGCCTAGGGTTCTTGTAAAATCCAAGCCATTATAACATATGAACCACTCAGAAGAAATATTTTGTACTAATTTAAACCCTTTCATCATCACAATCATGGAATAACTTTGGGGGCTTACATTAAGTGGAAGGGAGGAAGACCCCACAGAAGGCAAAATTAGTGCAATAACTGTAAAGAAGCCATGTGATGTGACACAGAGAAAGAAATTGTACACAAATGGCATAAGTTTGCAAAAGCAAGTGATTACTGGCCTATTGAGAATGACAGGATCCCCTGCAGTTATAAATAGTTTTGACTGAGACAGTGTTAGCTAAGGGAAAATAGTTTCATATCACAAAATACACAGTTTCACTATGAACACTGTAATGTGCCCATTGGCAATATTCAGGACAAATTTACCAAAATCCTCAAGTACAACTTTCTTTTGCTGATTAATAAAACATTTTAATTAACAGCGGTCAAATTAGGAGGGAAATAGTTTTGTTGGATGAGGAGAAACTTGTAGAGTATCTCATGAAAATTCAAGAAAACACCTTGTTAGTGATGGCAAGAAACCAGAAAATATAAAAAAAATAAAACAGAAAAAAAGTCTTCAGGTGCCGAGTTTAGTCAGAAACTGATACGCCCTGCTGTTGCTCACAACCATACAACTAATGTACATTAAAGAAATTCTGAGCATAATAATTAAAACATATAATCTCACAATGAAATGCAAACAATACAAGGTGAAAATGTGCTACGCTTTCTTGCGTACAGTCAACATGTGATCTGACCTGCATTTGTCACTCTTTATCTGAGTGAATATAGTCAGCTGCTTATAAAAGAAGGTTTGGCCTCTTAGCAGACGCTTTCATGCTTCGCCATGAAAAAGGAAGTTGTTGAATCTCTACTGTCAGAGCCTCAGTCTGGCCTAAATATCTGCTGTTGAATCAGTGTCCCACCCTGTACACACCTGTGCCACAATATTCAGTAAATGCAAAAATGTCTTGCGTGACAAACCTTATTTCACTTATGTTTATAGGGATCTCAACATGAGAATGAGAGGCGAGATCAAGCATTGAGGGAGCGTGCAATTGGCATGCTGACAGCGGGAATGTCAACCAGATCTGTTGCTCGTGCATTGAATGTTCATTTCTCCACCATAAGCCATCTCAAGAGGCGTTCCAGAGAATATGGCAGTACATCCAACCAGCCTAACAACCGCAGACCACGTGTAACCACACCAGCCCAGGACCTCCACATCCAGCAGGTTCACCTCCAAGATCGTCTGAGACCAGCCACTCAGACAGCTGCTGAAACAATTGGTTTCAAACAATTTCTGCACAAACTGTCACTCAGGGAAGCTCAACTGCATGCTCGTCGTCCTCATCGGGGTCTTAACCTGACTCCAGATCGTCGCCATAACAGACTTGAGTGGGCAAATGCTCACATTTGATGGCGTCTGGCACGTTGGAGAGGTGTTCTCTTCACGGATGAATCTCGGTTTACATTTTTCAGGGCAGATGGCAGACAGCGTGTGTGGCGCCGTGTGGGTGAGCGCTTTGCTGATGTCAATGTTGTGGATCGAGTGGCCCGTGGTGGTGGTTATGGCATGGGCAGGCATCTGTTATGGACGAAGAACACAGGTGCATTTTATTGATGGCATTTTGAATACACAGAGATACCGTGATGAGATCCTGAGGCCCATTGTTGTACCAGACATCCATGAACATCACCTCATGTTTCAGCAAGATAATGCACGGCCCCATGTTGCAAGGATCTGTAATCCTTGCAATCTGGATCTGTAATCTGGATCTTGCAATCTGGATCTGTAACTTTATTCTGTGATCTGATTTGCCCCACCTTACCTCTCTGAGCTTCTACACCCCTATGTACCTGCTCGCTCTCTCAGGTCAGCTGATCAGCTGCTCCTGAATGTGCCTAAAACCAAACGGAATCTCAGAGGGGACTGTGCCTTTGCTGTTGTGGCACCCAAATTGTGGAATAATCTGCCTCAGCAAATCAGACAGGCCTCTTCTCTGTCTGTTTTTAAATCTCGTGTGAAGACCTACCTCTTTTCCTTGGCTTTTAACATCTAGATAGACACCAGATTTTATTTTGTCTTATCTTTTTTATCTTAATTTTTATTGCTCTGATTATTTGCTTCTGTTTTTATCCATATTTTATGTTTTTAATTGATTAACTTTACTTTTAATATTTGAGCCATTTTGTCTTTTATCTATAATGTTTGTTCTTTTTTATTCATTCGCCTGTACAGCACTTTGGTCGACTGCGGTTGTGGTAAAGTGCTCAACAAATAAAGTTTGGATTGGACTGGATTGGATCTGTACACAATTCTTGGAAGCTGAAAATGCCCCAGTGATTTCCCTCACCTTAAAAACAATGTATTTCCACTAAAAGTGCACAACATTAAAAAGCTGATGGTGGCGTCGCACTGTGCGTCACTGTATTATGGAAATAGATCCAAAATGAGGGAGAAGATGCCCCTGAATTTTCTGTCTGCACATCTGTGAGCTAAACATTGTCATCTATAATAACACGTCCATGACTGTACCGGAGTTAATCATTATAATAATTAAAAGGGCTTTATTCTGTGAGACCAATGGCACCAGATCATTAAGGGGAGAAGCAACTGGTGTGTTTGTAATCAGTTCCTACAAAAAGAACATCAACATTTAAAACTGACAAGCATTATTGTCAGCATTAAAGGTGAAGCTTAAGGAGGTTGTGGCCTCTCATGAACACTGTGTGCACTTTGCACAGCTCCAGTTGTCTGGATGAACTAGCTCACAGGCGTGGCTCTATTTAGCCTCCATGCCAGTTCCAACTCTATCTCTCCACACACCTTCTGTTGTGGATTTTGCTGTTCAGGTTTGTCATCCCATTGCCTGCTTCTTATCGTCTTTGTTTCAGTGGCCTCATGTCAAAGCTTGTTTGAGTTTTCAGTGGAAAACAGAAAACTGCAATTATCAAATGACTGAAAAACAGCTTTCTCTTCAACGGAAGTCAGATAATAAAGGACAAAAAACTCACGAGTATTTTCATGATCATCACAAAATCAGAACTTGGAATGTGTCATGAGCACACGTTTTCCTTCCCTCGCAGATAAAAGCTTGCTTGATAATTAGCTGTTACTGGAATATTTTCCAATCATCTCTCTTTAAATCTAAGTAGAAATTTTGAGTGTTCGGGATGGTCACCTCCCACAGCCATTCCTAACACTTATTTTACATCTTGTAACAAGCAGCAGAGACAGCAGATGGCCAATTCATCTTAGTGTCTGTATCATTTAATGGGCCCACAGAATAAATTGTCATTTAGTGTCCAGGTATTAAAACCAAGAAATCTGAGTTTAAAACATAGGAAATTAAAGGCAGTCATATTTGGTTGTAGATTTGAAGTCTCACACATATCATTGGAGACAAACGCTAAATTGTATTTATGATTTTATACCAGGGACCAGAGACATTTGGTGTCATCTCCTCCATTTCCTTTTCTGGTCGTTTTCTACTGAAGTTTTTATGTGACTCAGATGCATGATGTAGTCTAGCCTGTATTATCTCTTGTGATACAAGCAGCACTTGTAGAGAATGCATTTTCTTTATCTGTACTGTCAATGCTGTTTCCACAAGCTGATGGATAGTCATAAAAATATCAGGTCATGAGGTTTACACACCCTTTATTACCTTTAAAGTGCACATCACTGCTGTGGAGAACAGAAACACAACAGTCTGTGTTGTACAATTCAGCAAATATGGTATATCTATGATATCTTTGTTTTATAGCTTTGGAAGGTATTCTTTTTCATTATCCTGAACTATTTTTATCTTAATATATCATGAACATGTAAAGAGTTACAAATCAGTTTGTCTTCAACATTATTTGGCTAAACTGAAATTGGTCTGTAGTCATGCATTGAAGAAAATCACATACGTACATCTTTTTGAAATCGGATTAATTTTCCAAGTAAGAATAAAAACATGAACTTCTGTCATCTTCAGGTAGGAAGTTCAACTTGTCGGAAAATGTGTCCGTGGTGCCGTGTTGTGTTTGAATGTGATAGAAACACACAAGCATTGATGGTAGTGGATCGACTGAAAGCAAGGGTTCAAAATTGATTCCCATCAGGGTGACCCAGAAGTGTTAACACTTGGCTGAACAGTCTTCACTGGTGATAAACAAGTGTCGTTGATCTGAAGCTTGTCTTTGTCTGAATAGCAGCGACCATCCAGATACTATTAGTCATCAGCACTGATACTGTGATACATAATTCTTAGAGACAGAACAGGCAGACTCATATCAGCTCGAGATATAATCAGAAATAGAGCACAAAAGAGATTCAAAAACACTTTATTGTGTTACAATTGGCAAAATGTGAAATACAAAAGTAAAATATTTACATTGGATGAAGCTATTAAATTAATATTGCATTTAAAAACAAAATGTGTCCCAAGTAACTTCAAAGCCCGTTTAACCTACAAGACACGAAGCCTTCATGGCCTCTCAGTGAACAAAGAGAGGATAACTCTTGTTTCAAGACTTGAGACCACTGCCACTCGAGTGGGAGCATACAAAAAAACAAAATGAAAAAAAGCATTAAGTATCTGATAAAAAAAATCGTAAAATAAAAATTTAGTAAAGGGGTACATTCGTTAAAACTGTAATAAATGCTGAATGATATAAAAGTAAACACCTCGATATGAGGAAATCTGTTCATATATGACGCAAAATCTGGTTCTCCTCGTGTCCTTTCTGTCCATCTTTACTTCTTTGAGGCCTTCTCTAACACCCATTCAATGACCTACAAAGACATGAAATAAACCTTTAAAAGTTCAGGTTGGGGAGAAATGTTCCATTGGCGTTCAGCGGTTTTACCTGCTTGACGTTGTTGCATGCGGCCTTCTTCATTTCCTCATGGAGACCCCGAGACGTCTTCAGATCCTGGGATCAAACAAAGAAAGAGAAGGATCACTTGTGGTGGCAGATATCCTCATGTAGGCTCTACATACGTAAGGGTGTCGAAACAGATATATTATCTATAATGGTACTTAATGGAGCGCATACCTCTGTCCAAGAAGAAATACAAAAACTTGTGCATAATGGAAAATAGCAAAACAGACAAACGGTGTCTTTAAACTATTACAGACTTCATTTTTTGCATAGATTTGAAAAATGCAACATATGTTCAAAAATTGCACTACAAGTCCTTGATGCTTTAAGGTTCAGAATACAGAAAAGGAGGACAGCACTGACTGTGTGTGGGCCACAAGAAGACTAACCTTGAGATAAAATTTGGAGATATCAAACAGTCTTTGCCTGCAGGCCTCAAAGCACTCATGCTCTGTACTGATCCCGTGTTGTTGCAGTGTTGTAGCTACCACCTCCAAGAGCATCTGAGAAGACAAACGAGAGACACAGATAATTTAATGTAAGCACAATTGTTAAATCATTAAATGTAGTTGTGCTTATTCCCCAATCACCTTATGCTAGCTCATTTCAAAGAGACTATTCTTAGCATGGTTCTCTTTTCAGAAGCGGGGATGTCAAAATGTCTCGACTTTTGATGTCCTGCACAGATTTGCACGCTTTTTCTATTCACAGCATGAATAGGTAAGAAATATTATATTGGTTGTGTCCACGGGGAAAAGAAATTCCTGGAATAAATAGATATACCTTTAATCTTCTCACAGCAACTGATGTAAGGAAACAATAAATTACTGCAAGGAATCATCTGTGCCACTCAGTCTCATGAGTGGGAGGAAAGGCAGCTTTTAATCTCTGTCCCAAATAAACTGCTATCATTATTTCCGAGTCACACCAACTGTTCATTTCTACACTTGAGTTTGGCTGATAAGCCCGTTTGCACAGCAATCACAAATCAGAACAAGTGAAGGTCAGGAAGCAGATTGCGAGCTAAACACGGGACAGAAAAAACAATGTGCAGGTTTGTGTTTGTTGTAACAATATGTCCACACACGTGTGGCATTTCTTTTTTAATGTGAGGAGGAGATTTACCAGTATATAAAAAACAAATAATGGAATTTCTATTGTCTTCAGTTCACAGACCATCACAGTGACGTTCAAATGGTTGGTTTAACAGGTCAAAACAGATGCTTTAAGTAATGCTAGCTTTTTATTTAATTCTAATTGTAAGGTTGTTGACCTTCTCGAGGCATGATGGGTGTGGACGAATTCACAGCACATGTAGTATACATAACTGGCAAAGATTGTACTTTACGCTCATCATGACAGTGTGCATGCATCTAATTTTGATTTTAATAGACTTTCAAGATTTCAATCACTTTTTGTGGAATGAAATGAAAGACAAACATTGTGTGTGATACTTTGAAACATGAAAGATGGGTGAATAGCATGACGATACTGCCCACAGTGACTGGGCTACAATACTGTCCAGTTTAACAGAGGATATGTATTAGTAGGAGAACATTCCTAAGCAGCCAGACACCTGTTTCCTGTTTCAAACGGGCCAAACAAGCACTGGCTGACTTGTCAATAAGTCGGATTAATCAGAGCAGAGCTATTTGCTTTTGACCACTGCAACAAACTAGAACACAGTGTGACCTTTTTTTAAAATCTGGTGAGATACCACCAATTTCAGAAATTCTAGTAATGGGAACGTAGAAAACAGAAAGGAGTTACTCCCGTTGAAAAACAAGACAAAAACAACAATCCAGCAGCGTGTTAACATGATACCATTTTCAGAAGTGAGAAGAAGTCCCCCGAGATGTTATAGAGCGATGAGACGGCCATAGGATGAAAATAAGTACTAAAAAGAGGAGGAGTCATTTCTGGTTCATGTGACTTTGAGGACTTTGGAATATAGCAACGATTTCCGTCTTTGAACTTTTGAAGGTGTCCTGTTTGATGTCAGTGATCGGACACTGAATGCTGAGCTGAGCTCGAATTTTGTTTTACGAACAGCATCTATGCTTCCTCATTCTTAACTTTCTTGCAGCCTCTTCCTGCACATACATGAAGCCCTAACACTAATGTCTGCCTTTTACATTTTCTGAAGTTATTCTCAGATTTATGTCTATTTTTTACAAATTCAAGTTTCATTTTAATGTGCTTTCCACAAATCAAGAATCAATGAAGTAAACAACATGGTAACTGTCCTTTGGTTAATTTAATAATCTAATGCGTTAACATGTTTGCTGTGCATGCTACTCAGTCCAACTGGGGGGCACGTCCTAGAAAGAGAGTGACATGAATACATACAGTAGTTAATAGCTGTAGGTACCAGACCAGCAGTAGCATGGCTCAGATCAGTAAGTTCCTCCTTTGCTCAGTAACTTGTGTGACTTAATATCAGGTATCAGGAAGTGTTTAGCTAATAAACAATACTGGTCTTCCACACCTCCCCACCAAATAAATGGTTTATGTTAAATTGCTATTCATTTTACATTCAGTGACTTCTGTCCTTTAGCGAATAACCTCAACCGATTGAACAACCTGACATATGAAGGGAAAACTGCACAAATACCTTATTGGCCCGAATATGAGACGGTGTTTCTTGCATTGAAATAAGACTGAAAAAGTGGGGGTCGTCTCACATTCGGGGTCCAGACATTATACCCATTCACAATGCTAGATGGCGCCAGATATCTTTAAAGCGAATGCTGAACCCCTGTGACGAAGAAGAAAAATAAAAAATAGCGGCAAGAAAGAAAAGAGAAGAAAATAAGCGAAGAGATAACAGAAAATGGAGAAACGTAGCGACAATTTGGAGAAAAGTGGGTTGGAGATCGGCCAGGATAACCAGCAGCTGAGGAGAAGTTATGATGCAAACTTCAAGATGATGGTGATAAATGAGGCAGTCTTCAAACAACTGCAATGTAATCGAATATATTGAATATATTGTTGTAATCGTTTGTTTCAGATGTACTGTAATTATTTTCTGTATAAAAATTAAATTTGGTGTTCAAAAAGTCTTTTTTTCTAACTTAATAGATATAAAAATGTGCATTCATCTCTCCATCTTATTTTTAAACAGTACTTTGCTTGGCTGTGTTACAACATCATTACAACATTTGATGCTTTTTTTTGCTTTCACTCCTCATTTTTGAGATGCATACAGGATTAGCATAAACTCCATCTTAAATCTGTAATTTCTAAGGATAAGTAGTCTGACTACATTTAATTTCAGAAGGTATAAACTAATTTTAATTCTATTTTTTATGACAGAGGTATGGGTGAAAAATTATTCCTGAGATGTTTTTCACCCAGATCAACTGAGAGCTGTGCTGTGTAACTTCCTCCTATGTTTAGTCAATCTCAGTATGTGCAATCACGTTATGGGAATTTTATATTTAATAAAAATAAGATGCCACCTTTCCACCATTTCTTCCCACACTTTGGCCTGTATGATAAAAACAAATAAAACAACAAAAATGCAGAAATCTGTGAATCTGAAAGTACTTGTCATTCTGTTTTTTTTCAAAATAAAACACAGACACGTGAACACTTACTCTTTTGTGTTTCTGGGAGCGTGACTCCTTGGGGTTTTCAACGTCTGTTGGTTCCTGATGCGTCTTTGGCTGTTGAGGTTTATGTTTGTCAGCCGAGGGATGAATCACCAGGTCTGGGTGGGGGAAGAACAAAAGCAAATACTGTAACTGAAATTATACGAATAATTTCCAGGGATGCACAATAAAGGGAAATTGACAGATAATGAATTTGGTTACTTAATAATAAGTAAAACACATAAATTTTGTCAATGCTTTCTGTTAAGAAAGAGCTGCACATGGACGTCATTTATAAGTAAACGTAACAAATATGTAGGTAACAACATAACGTTTTTTAATCAAATGTGCTTATTTGTGTGTTACAGTTTGTATGTGTAAATAATTCTGCTATGAGACTTTAAACAGAACCCACTCACTGTTGCTAATTCAATGGTGAACAAACTACACTGTAGGTTCATGTTTGTAAATCTGATTATGATGAAGTCAGTGCCTCACCAGCTATGAACCTCACCGCACATCACTGATGCAGTGTAAGGAAGGATCACTTGATCCTTCGCATTTCCGCTCGCACATTTCTGATGTACCTGAGGATGCCTGTCTTGATGCTGAAGACGAAGTGGACTGAGACCTGCTTGGCCGTTGACGTAGAGACCTAATAACAGGGTGTGTGCCGCTACTTCCACTGCTCTGAGAACAGAGAGAGTCGCTGCTCTCTGACTTCACCAGCCTGGACCATTCATTCAGACAAACACAAAGACACAGACATCATAAACCATTACTAACACAAGATGATGACCCACCATGCACTACAACCTAAAAAAAAAAAAACACTACAAAAAGACACATCAATGAATTGTTACCAAACTGTCAGCTTTCTTCTTAAAAGTGGTTCAGTGAAAAAATAAGTTTGGTGATGGCCTTACATGTTAGTAAGTTGGTTCTTTTGAGCTTCTCTCAGTGTTTTATAGGTGAATCTCTGGTTTATGCTCTACAGCTTGTAAATAAAATTGTCATGACATTTGTCAACTTCTGCAGCTACTGTAGTATGAGATAATGAAGCTACAACTACACCGGAAAACAGTTGATTACACTGCATCAGTACAGCCCATTCATACCCTTTCTTGCTTCTGATCATCAGTAACAAAAGCTGTACCTCTTACAAGGATAACCACCAATAATGTCCACATCCCATGACCTGCGCTTGAGTCTCGCCACATCAGCATTCTGCAAAGTCTCTCCATCAGATACACTTCCTGGTTCTGACATCACAACAGGGGAAGGGGCAGGGCTGTGGGCAAAGGGGAGGGCACAGGGTTCCTTGGAGCATGTGGTTTGAGTCTCATGTCGAATCAGACGGGCTTGGAGTTTTATAAAGGCCTGGTCGCGGTCCAGGGACCTCTGGTTGTCCATACAGAATCTAGATACACAGACAAAACCAATGACACATTGACTAATAAAAACAAAGAAAGAGCAGAGACAGTTCATCATGACCATATCATCGACACCAGTGAAGTGTAAGGCCAGTTACTGGAGCCAAGTGCTCTGTCCATAGAGAAACTCACTCTATGCCATGGTAGTGTGATGCTGAGGCTTTACTGAAGGGCATCTGACTGATTCTCCCAGGAGAAAGGTCTGGAGACAACTGAAACACATTAGTACTGAAAGAGAGAGGGAGGACAAACCCATATGTAGCAGATCATTTTTTTTCTCTTTTCATTAAACCACAAACACAATTTTTTACTAAAAAAAACCCCAAACTGTTATAAGCACTTCCCGAAAACAGTTCTTTGTTATTGTTCTCTTGATAATATTTCAGAGATGTAACTGCGATCTCACTGCTGTAGGCTGATGATCACCATAAAATCATTATGGCCTCGTAGAGAATAACAAAAAGATCAGCAGAGATTGTTCAACTGAACTATATTTATGTAGCATGTGTCCATAACAGCGTGTCTTTACAAGCTCCAGGAGGTGCTTACTTTGGAATGCCAGGTGATATCTAAAATTTCCTATTATTATTCTTCTCAACACAAATCCATACCAAACATACCCTCTATTGATAGCCAAAGGTTGCAGCTCCCCTGTAGGCAGTCCTTCAGATGTGAAGTGTTTAAGGAGTTCTCTGGCATCCAGTAAAGCAGGAGAGCCTTTTATATTGTCTTTAGGACCCAGCAGACTGTCACTGGAGCCTGCACCTAACATACCACATCTAAGACACACAAAATGCATTTAGATCAAATAATAAACCTGGAGTGCACAGGTTTCTCGTGCATTTATTTAAATATAATTTACAGCCTCTTCTGTCTTCTCCTCTGCAGGTTCTCTATATTGTGAAGGACACTTCTTTCAGGCCAGTCCGAATGAAGGAGGGAAACAGTCTGAAGATCTACAATGACAAAACAATAAAGCTTAGCTGGTCTGAGATTGAAAATCTACTGATACATTTGAGAGAGATCTCTCCGAGAAATAACATGCAGGTCTCAATGTAGGCCTCACAGAATGATTTTGGTTTCCTTGCATGGCAATGAAATATGACCAGTAGTTGAAAAATTGAATAGAAGTTCTTCAAAACAGTTTTAAGAACAACATGAGGATATCCTTGTAGTCACACATTACTTCACATTAGAAAGCCACTTCAGAGACAGATCCACACTGAGTGACCCATTGTGTCTGGACGTGTTGTATTGTGCAGCTGTAATTTTACTAGCTGGTCATGGACACGACCAAAAAAAAAAAAGTATCTTTTGTTACATCTAATGCTAATTGAGTCATACGATGGAGTTCAAAGTGGTTTTAAAATGTTAATGGCACAGCATCTTAGTTTAGTGATGTCAGGAAAGATCACTAACAGATTTTAAGGATGGCACTGAATACTTTTCCTTTGGGATTATTAAAGTATTCTTCATTCATTCACTATCTCTGAGAACACTGAAAACTCCACCCAGAACACTAGCCCCAGCCTGGACCCTACACTGAACTACAGTTTAATAAATTATGGATAGTTATAAATAAATTACTGCACAAACTAAAAACAAATTACAAATTAACTTTAGTTTTTAATGTTATAGATTTTTATTTTGCTATGTCTCAGAAGCACATATGGTACTTTTTTACTAAATTATATTTGTCAGTTTATGCTACCTTTCGGAATAAAAATAGTCTCACCTTCCTATCACCTGAAAACCAAGTATCTTGAATTTGATTCAAATCACTTTTCATGTTTTGGATAAATTGAAAATTCTTTCTTCTCAAGCTAAAATTGAAACCCTTGATTTTGCTCCTGACAGCGTAATGTGTGTGTGATCTTATATAATACTGCATGTTGTATTGCTGCAGATTTAACAAACCAATGGTATATAAAGCAATTAATATTATCTGCACCTAAATTTTGCCAGTGATAAATAAAAATTCAATACTGCCAAATTTTTGTAGTGAGCTATTGAACTTTTGGTATACTAAGTAAATTGTTGACAGTGCTTTGATTTCTTCACTGGAGTAGGCTTGAAGCAGGGCTCTGACTTGCGGTGGAGATTTCTCGCAGTACGGGATTAATAAGTTCTCTTATGTCAAGGATCATCACACTTCTCCCCACCAATGACAGATCGCAAGAGTTCTGGAAGATTTCCCATGTGCCAGGACGACACTCTAAACCCCTAGCAAACAGAAACCAGAACAGATTCTGGCTTTCAAAAATCACTGTCACTCAGCACATGGCTTGTGTTTGGACAGGAAGATTGTATGTTATTCAAGGAGGACAGAAATCTGATGATACTGTGTACAGCAGGATCCCTGTTAAGATGCACAGCAATGGCCTTGGGTGGCATACTGTATGACGAGACTGAGGTTCTCTGGCAGTGGTTTAACGCCCACACAAAGCCAGTCACATTTTTAGGGAATGCAGATAAAACATTTTAAAGAACTGCAGGATCTGTGTATAGAAATACATAGCATTCTCATCAACATACCAGGAAGTGGGAGATGGGTATTTTTGTTTGCACCAATCATTAATTCTGGCCAACTCACATCATGCAAAATTTAAATCTACACATTACGTAAGGTCCTGGAGATACATGTAAGTAATGCAAAACAAAGACAGAAGCAGAATGTGGAGACTGTGCTAACCAGCGGTTTCTATGCCAAGAAGCCTAAAATATCTCATGGCCTTGGGCTCCAGAAAGATGATTAAAAAAAGAAAACATGGACTCCTATATTTACTTACTTGTAGTAATTAATACTATTCTATTTTGTTTTTCAAATATTGAATGATTTGTTTCATTATACAGTTTTTTCAGTTTAATTTGCACATATTCAACTACATCACATTTGTGTTTCTCTTCAATTTATATATATATATATATATATATATATATCACAATAAATGACCACAGGAAATTTTAATGCAGGAATTATTTATGCTGTGAAAGCTACTTGATATGCAGGTCTGTAAGCCCAGAGTTAAATCCAGCATGACACACTCTGCACATTTAGCTCTGGTTTCCGGCTAGGATTCAAAGTGTTGCTTAAAATGTTTTGTTAAATATTTGCTGGTACTGTTTCTTAAAATGGACATTTCATGAATATGTGTAAACTGAATGCTTCTTCACTGCTGTGTGAGAAGTGAGTACTGTGTGACAGTCAGAATGCGTGTTTGGTAAAAATGTTGAACAGACAGCAGTTTCTTTGAAGGCATATCAGAATTTTCGCACACATCATAAAAAATATTTCTTCTTATACTGTGTATACCTTAAGATCAAGTAAAATGACACTTAATTATGGTGCACCTTATTACTTCATTATAAAAAGTACACACATCACTGTAACAGTAAATTAATAAAAAATACTGGCATATTTTATTGAATAACATGTTTGAAAAAGGCCTTTTCTAAATTTCTACTATTTTCAGAGCTTTTAATTAACTTGGGCTAATTAAAAGCTCTGAAAGCAAGTCTAGAAAAGTAAGTAATCATTTTGGAATAATACATGAGCAGTCCCAAGAAGGAATAATTCTAGTTCTTCCCATTACAGTACATTAACATGGTATTATAGCATATAGTAGCATTTCAAAACACAATGGAAGAACTGAGTCATAAAGAGTGAATGTCAAATTTAATTAAATAAAATTTCTGTCAATTTAATACCGGAGTTGTTGGCGGACGTGCTTTCAACCTCATCTGTCACATGGGAGGCAGTCGAGGGCTGAGTAGAGTCAGTCATCTTCAGGTATTTCTCCCTGGTCATATTGAGAAGCAGCTTCAGGTCATTTACAGGTATATCGGTTTCAGATGTTGTTGCGTCTCTTTGTTCTGAGCACACAAACAGAAGCACGACATCAGTTGACAACATCTCAGATTACAGGGGTGGTATTCTATCTTTTGCACACAATTCTGCTAACGTCTTTCAAAGATGATAAAATGTGACATTTTGGACAACATCAAAGTCTAAAAACATTTTTTGAATGGTTATCCTCATTTCTTGTATGTTATTCTTGGGTCTCAGAAAAAAAAGAATAAATAAAACGATCTAGAATAATATATACATAATATACATAATATATATCTGTAATATATACTGTATGTAATTCTGCTCTTGACCAAATTAAACTGTTTCTCTGGGTACTTTACTTTAGGAGACAGGGCTCTCAAATACAGTATATGATAAAAAGATTTTTGGAGAAAAATACATTGTGACTTTAACCTGAAATTAATTCACTCACTCTTTTAACTTGGATTTTTAATTTGTGACATTATGTTTCATTACTAACTGGTTGTAAGTTAAGATACCAAGTGGAAATGAAAAATATGTTGCATTAAGTCATTGGTACATGCATGCTTGAATACTTATCAGACAGACTAATGAGTGCTTGTAAGACAGACCATGATAGTGCACACATACTGTACACACACTTCACATAATGAGAAAACTTCAAATAGTACTTTTAACTATTGCACTTTATGAGGATGACTTTTCCCAATTTAATGCCAAGTCAGAAGATATTGCAATGAATTTCATAAAGGCCTGTGGTCTGTCAGGAAGCTTCATTCTGCTCACGGCCATTTCAAAGAACAGTCCTATTGCTTTCCCCCATATTTGAAGAATTCCATTCTACTTCCTTTAATCTAGCTCCACTCGAAGAGTGTTTCACTATCTGCACCAGCCAAGAGGACATTATGTGAGTCAGTAAAATAATGATACTTAAGCTCCGTTTCTATGCAGCAGACTGCTGAAGGCTGAAAGTTCAAACTGATCAGGAAGCTCGGGGTGGCCTCTAAGGTTGATAAGTTCCTTCTGTCTGTTTTTTCTAGGTCTCAGATTTGGATTTATGCAGATTGACTCCTAATTTTAGTTTGAAATATCTTGATTTTTTGTACCAGTGCATCACTAAATGAAACTAACCTGTCCATAATACATTGCAACCAAACACTGCTGGTCTGGCTTTGCCATTACATTGATACTGGTGATGCAATCTGTTCAACTACAACAAGCAGCATTGATTTTAAGTAGGTTCATCATGTTCATGTCCTGCTTTTTGTTTGGAACTATATAATTACTTTGACATAAAAGTACTTACTGTACTTCATAAATTGCAGTACTTACTGAGATATTCTATAATGACAAATGCCTGGATCTCGGCCAGTTTGCTCTCCCTCTTCTGTAGGTCCGCTCCTTGGACACATGGCAGAGGGTGGAGAACATTGACAACACCTTCTGTTAAAAAAAAACAACACATCAGTGGATAGAACATTTCTAACATTTTCTATGGATGATTGTTTCTGATGTTAGAGCTCAGAGGTGCTTTTAAGACTTCTGATGTTTACTATAAACTGTTCATGAGGTGTCATTGCAGCATTTAGGGCACCTTTTATAGTATGCAACTGCAATGTAAAGTATCTCCAAAATGTCTTTTGAAGGTCGTATAAAATGTTAAAAGCAGGAATTGTCAAGAGGAAAACACCACAGCAGGTTTTTTGAATATCACATATAGCAAAAGAACAATGAAGGACTTTTGACAGGAGATGCAAGATTATAAAAAAACACACACAAAAATGTGAACTCTAAATATTGTAGCTGTCCTTCAAGTCAGTCATAACCAGTCAAAATCTTAATTCAATCATGCATCCATTTTCTACATTATCCATCTATACATTCACTTCATTCCTCTTCACTTCTATCCTTGGGAATCCACCTGTCCCTTCGATAGACTTTCTCAATCCCTTCTTTCCATTCCAGAGAGATGGTTGTAAGTATAAAGAAACAGGGAAGACAGGAGAAAAGGGTAGCAAACTAGAGATATGTGGCCATGTTTTCTTGAGACCGGATGGTGCCTGATAAAAATTTACCACCCCTCGATTTCTCAATGAAGCCAGACAGATTTTCACTCCAATCAAGCCAAGGAGTTGCTTTCAGGCAAATCAAGCGCTTGAAGGGCTTTTCTTTACAGAAAGGAAACAGATTACTGCTAGCCTTCCTAAAACCTCAACAGAGTGTTCTTCAAATCTGATTACAGAAAGCATTTTCTGTGAAGCAGTAAGAAAGAGACGTGTGAACAGCATGTTGCTGTCTAAAACAAATGAGAACAGAGTTATTGTAGTTTGGACTACTGATTTGACTCATTCAACGGCATGGTCGCAAATATTTATGTGTTAGCCATAGCTTTGACACACTTCTTAGAATCTTGGCATAAAACTTTTACAAACCATGTTCTATCTCTATCTCTGTCTAAATTTGATCCCAAGAAGAAGTCTCTTTGGTGTTACTGAATGATGGATAAATATCTGAATGCCTGAATTTCTTGGCATTCAATACACCATTAAACAAACTTGCCAGCACCTCCACCTTGCTTTTCCGTTGCCTACAGACACTCATTATTCTCTAACCCAATCTTTGCCTGGGAGACACCTTGCTGATGCAGCAGAACTACTTTGTGTCTTGTTGCTGTGCTCAGTCTTCCTATGGTTTATGATCTGTGACATCAAACTATCCTCCACATCTTCACCTTGGTAGCATAGGTTGGCTGTTCCTCACCCAGTTTTAAGTTTAAAGGTCTGTCTGTCTGTCTCAGATAATATTTTTTAGCCTTTATACAAAATAAATGATCATTAACACCTGCTTGGTATAATTAGTAAATCTGATTACAAGTCTACAACATCCCTAAATGTGTGAAAGTTTGTTTTTTGTTTTTGAAATGATTTTTAGTTTACACCATTTTTTCACACTTACCTTAGTCCTGTATTTTATTTGCTTTTTGCACTGCTCAAGATGACTGAAGTACAGACACAACATCTCTCTGCTCTTCCTGGACGACACTGCCAGCTCTCGCTGCTTAAGCAGGGCTGCTAACATAGTCGGACACCCATCCCACTCCGGATACCACATGTTCAACTTGCTGACCTGAGGTCGGTGCTGCAGGTCATATAAAACCCCAACTAATAGACTCAGAAACAGCTTCTTGCCCAAAGCAGTGAGCACACTGAACTCTCAACAACACATAACAGAACGGACTTTTCATACCTCCAGCAATGCAATACAAGTAACGTGCAATAATTCCTTTCAGTTATTTTTGGTACCTGCCCAGTCCATCTATTAATGAGCGACCCTTCAATCACTGATTGAATGCATCTTTTGTTTACATTCAACACATTGTATTGGATTAGCAGGGTGGCTTGTGCTGTTTGCTTGTCTACTTGTTGCCTTGCAATGTGCTGGTGACTTGTCTAGGATGAACCCCACCTCTTGCCCATAGTTAGGTGGGTTAGGCTCCAGCATAACCCATGACCCATATTTCGGATAAGTGGCTGAAGATGAGATGATTACGATCATCTCGTCTTCAAGTAGACTAATGAATGAAGTGGTACTTGAAATTCAAGTTTGGCAGATCTGTCAAATATTCCTCAGATATACAATATTTACTGGAGTAACAAAAACATTTTTGGGGGGGAAACAATGTTTCAGACTTTAAAATCCCCTGTAACATAATTTACTTTTAAAAACTTGCATTTTCTTTTCCTCATTTGAGCTGGTCGTCAAATCCACGATGCTGCAAATTAAGTGTTTTTATAAACTGGCATCAGACCACACAACACAAAAACACAAAACAATTTAAACCACAGCAGGACATAATGTACCTGATGATGTCAGAGATTTTCCTCTCAGCAACCCAGAGACTGTTTCCATGGCAGCTGCCCCATTGATTTGATTGTCTGGGTATAACATCCTGACCCAGCAGGCTTCACCCTCAATGTCGTCAGAGCCCTGGACCAGCAGGAAGTAGTGAACAGTCTCACCTTTTACCTCTACATCAGGCGCTACAGGGTGCACACAGGTCATAGATTAGATTAAGTTTATCTCTGACAAAATAGGAATAGAGTAGTACCTAGTGTATTCCTATTTTGTCACAGATACAAGCTGATTGACATACAAGTTTTTTGAGATACGAGCCATCGCTCTGCCCATATTTTTGTTCGACAGATGAGCAAAAATCTGAGATATTAGCCATGTTTCAGGACTCCAGCGCTAGTTGGCGGATCGATACAACCTCAGCTGAGACCACATCTCCATCTTTACCATGTGTTGGTGGATGAACACAACATCTGCTGAGACCTTGTTGGCAGAGTCAAGATATAGCTTGTGTGTTCCTGTGACTTTCTTTTCAGACTTTATCATTGTTTATGTAACTTATCATGGACAGGTAATGTCTTGGTTGATAAAACGATTTGTTTTCTCAGAAATTAAAGGAGCTTGGGGCTTTTTCACAAGGCTGGAACAGATTGAAATGATTTTAGTAAATTAAAATGGGGAAAATTTATTTAAGTTACGAATTGTTTGACTTACGAGTGATGGCACGAAATAAAGTACTACGGTATACTTTTTTGTCCTTTAATGAAATCTGTTTGCAATGAGTATACAGTAGTTTTAACCCTGCTTTCTTCAATGAGTTACCACTGCAATGAAAATTGTACTGTGAATTCTGATTATTTTATCCATACATTTTTACTCTATCTTTGTTATACATCATACTCGGTTAACATTTTGTACTCCCAATGTCCAGTTCTTACTGCATACAGTTTCCTAAAGTGAATGAATTTATCGGTTATATCTTGTCTTAGAAGTACATTTTTAGCATTTTCTAACAGATTAAGTCCCACACCGAAATTTACTTTCCCAGCAGTGGATCATCAGTATAGTCTTTGTAATCAAAGTTCCCCACAGAAAGTTTTGCAGTTCAACTCTACTTAATAAGTGATGAAAAGGACTTGAAGATAAAAATCAGCCAAACCGATTAAGGACTGTGGTTTCCTGACAATACACTCTTTCCAGCGCTGAGAGCTGAGCTGGTTGGCTGAAGGCTGGGCGTTGGGGGTGACTGTACAAGCGAGGCAGAACAATGCTCCAACCTGGTAATTGAAATGCAGTAAACACAATCCCATAAATCACACAAATTAATTTTAAACGCATCCTCTAATATACTGTATGTACTCTTTGTATTTGACTGGGGACTGAAGTAAACAAATCTAAATCAAAAGCAATTAATTTACTTCAGTGGAAATTACAATGTTTTATGGACAATTGATTTATATCTTCAAATTAGAGTTCAGAGGATGTTACCTTTTCACGCAGTGACCTCAGCTGGTCAAACAGAAGTCTGGCTTTCACTGACTTCCCAAAAAATCTTCTGTTTGTTGGTGAAGGAACAATACAGTACGGTGAAGAATGTGCAGTAGATGAGGATTCAGGTATAAGTCTTAGACTTGACTCAAACTTCAATCTCACACGTTATTTTATTATCTGCTCTCATAAGACTTGAGACTAAACTTGAATTCAGTTTTTGCTTTGTGAACATTCATTACATTGTCATTAAACTGGATTCGCCACCTGCTGTCTATTGTGAGTTGTACAGTATTTGTTTTCTCCTTTTAGAATGAACTACAGTATGTGAAATCATTATGCTTCTGACTCAGTTACTTCTTTGTCTAATTTCACTACAGCTATCTGACGTTCAATCTCAAGATGGTTTATACAAGTGGATTTATTCACTTACTTTGTTTTTTCAAGAAACGTATAAATATTAACAACACACCATACAAACAACTGAAATGAGGATACAGTTCAAATAGGTTTCCAGACATCATATAGCTGGGCAGTTTTGATAGATCAAACAGTTGGATCAAATCCAAAACTTGTGTATAGTAATGGAAGACCTGTAAACAGAGGAACAGAAAGAATGAAGAAAAAAGCACACAAATAATGGAATGATTAAAAAAGAGCCTGTATTACACAAACCAACATCACAAAAAGTAATGAGCAAAAAGCTTCAGAAGTTGAAATCCATCTATCAATTTGAAGATTTATATACAACCTAAGAGCATTTGATTGAAATAATTTACCCAACCAGTTCAGAGGTTGATCCATAGATAGGACTGAAATCTCAAGAGCTCAGGGATAAAGATTTCCTTCCAATAAAAGAAGGAGCACATCTGTATTTTTACCTAAGGGATAATGTCCAACTAGGTGTTCCTTAACAGGAACAACCTACAAAGCAACTTGAGGCTCAACTATGAACCAGGAAGCTGATGCCAGCAAGTTAATTACAATAAATACACCAAATATATGTATTTAGTGTATCAATCCCACATTGATCCATGGTAATGTCTTTAAATCAAAATTTTCAAAAATATCCAACAGGTCATATTTATGTTGAGCTGCAGTCTAAATTAAGGAGTGGAATAAAAACTGAGGAGTGAGATCAGATTAGTGTTTGTGTAATAACCTGCAAAACCACAGTCAATTCAGATGGACAGTGTATTCTGCTTGCACCTTCATTTACACACAACATCCTGTGGTGAGGATGAGGATGAGAGACTGAGGAACCCATTTTTTAAATGTAATTTATTTATAATGTCAAGGTAACAGTGAACAGTTTCACTGGAACTAATCGTTGTCCAATCAGGAACAAGTATTCATTCATACCAAGGTATAACACACTGTAGGCCAAATGAAAAAATGCTACATATTAAAAACCTGTAATTGTCCTACTTGCCTCATGTGCTCATTATAACAGGAGGAAGTCAAAACCATCTGACATGGCGCAGTGGTTAGCGCTGTCGCCTCACAACATGGCGGACCCGGGTTCGAGTCCCGCTCTGTGCGGAGTTCGTGTGTGTGTGTGTGTGTGTGCATGCGTGTGCATGCACTAAAGCCCTTACATCAGTCCATATCTTCCTGGGCATGACTCATGTGTGGGTTTTATACTTAAGAACATTAATCCATATGAAAAGCCTAATAATACAACTATATTACAGAACACACATTACAATAACAACATTCAACTACCAACAACAAACACACATACTAGAGAGAGTAATTATTCCCAAAGTAAATATTCAGCAATTAAAAAAGAAAGAAAACAACCAGCGATCTAAAAGCCACTCTATTGGTTCTGTGATGCTGTTCTAACTTGTAAACACAGAGAGAACTGATGTGTAATTAAGAACAACTGTAGAAATGATCTGGCACAATGTCATATGAAACATTTACTATTACTCAACATTTCATGCACACTGCAGACACACTGCTTGGTGAGCTAGTAGCTCAAATCGGGTTTCTCAAACACTAATGACTAACATTACTTCTTGACAAAATAACAACCATTTCAATAAAAACCCGTTGAAGACAAAATCTCGTAAATGGAAGGGAAATGTGTTGATTGATTTGTAAAAACTGCAACTCGGCAAAAATTGAAGGTGAGGTTTGCCCTCCTGAAAGAGTACAGTACATAAAGTCTGGTGAAAGATGGATGTGCAAAAGTAGAAGCATATCACTGCTTACATACATTACATACTTAGATTTGAGTACCATTTTCTGGCTATGAGGTACAACAAGCTGAAACTCTGGCAAATAAAATACGTTTGATTTAGCGATTGATGTAAGAGTCCTTTAGTCAAAGATTCCCCGGTGCGATAAAAGGGCAACCAGTAACCCTGTTGATCTCCTGGCAACCAGAAATTATTAAGTGATGAGACACAACTCAACTCTCTAGCCAGTAGGTAAGATATGGGCTGAAATGGGTGAAATGAACAGTTCTGCCCTCAAAGAAAACTCATTCAAACTACTCTTCATCCTGTCAATCAAAAGCTAAGATCATATCATCATGAATAAATTCATCCTTTCATCCCACCTCAAATACCACATTTTTTTGAATAAGGTTTCTTTTTTAACAACTTTTAGATCAAGTGAAGAGCCTACAGCACTCTAACGGTGGATAAAAATATACAGGAAATAATCAGTTTTGAAACCACAATGCAACAGTCTGGCTAAAATAAACATGAATTTGGTTGCTTGAGGTGCTTGGAATAGTTGAATACGATTCAGCTTTAACATACTTGGTTTCTGACTAGTGAATTGATCCATACGTCTCTGATTTGCTCAGAGATTCCAACAGAGCTGCTGTTGCACCCACAGACTATTTAACCAGCTAGAGAAACATTCAATCATTCTGATCTTTATATGGAGGATTACAAGGGGGTACATCAACTTCCTTCACCCCGGATATAAAGTGGTGACAATTAAGAGAAAACTGAATTGATTGAAGAAACTAACACAGACGCCTTCACACAGATTGCCTGCAGTCACAACCTATTCATTATGGAAACCACACGTCATGTTCTTTACAGTTCCTAGATATAAAAAAATTAACTTTGAAATTTTGCACCAATGTGTCAGGGTGCTCATTGCACTTATTTTCATCAGTATCCTAGAACTATATAAGGGTCAAGATTAGGAAGGTTCTCTTCCCTTCTCCTTTGAAAGTAGTTTTTTAAACTGGAACAATCACTTTGATAAAAGCCCTTTCAACACTGCCTTCAACAATTTTAAGAATTTAATATTTGGCATTACAAGTACGTGCCGGCTGTATTTAAGATGTGAGTAGACAACTTCCTGTTATGCACAGGACATGCTGATGGAAATGAAAAGGGATAGAGATTAGGTTTCAGAAAACAAAATAAGCTTAATTTTTTTCAGTAACCACTCACAAAACACAACGTTTGTAACGCTGAAGTTCAAAAAATGTTTCCTAAGAAAACAACCCAAAGCGAAGTCTTAAATTCAACAACAGATTAAAGAAAACTTATAGAGGAAATGAAGAGCTCTGGACTAACCTCAGACTGCAGCTGGTGATCTGTAGCGATGTAAGGAGCCTGCAAGAGACTGGACCCGGACATTTGATGAACCGGAGAGCGCAGAGAAAAGCCATCAAAGCATAACTCTGACACATGCTATGAGAAAGAGATACACACATGAGAAAAAAAAGTCACAAAACCAAGAAAAGCCATTTAAAATCTTTAGGTCATACTCCACACAATCTTTTTGCAGTCAGTATAACAGAAGAGATGGGCGAACGTTAGCTGCTGTGTTACGTAGAACAGAGACAAAACTCTTTGACTTTGAAGATTACTAGAATGTTACAGAATGTCAAACAGCTGTAAAGTTTCTGCTCTCAAATTCACTCAGGCAAATGGCTTTATAGTTGACGGTGTGTATGCACATGCACATACACTGTATATACTGTACTGTCCTATAGTTAATATGCTATGTATAGCCTGGACAAAAAGTGCTTGTTCTCTGACGTTTATTCTTCTGGGAAAATGTCTTTCCTCCACTGCTCTCCAACTGTGAAGTTTTGATTGACTTACTGCCAGAGGTAACTTGTGAAGTTGAAGCTCCATGCGTACTCAGAGCTCATTTGAAAAAGAAATGACTTGTTAAGCATTCAGTGACAGTGGCCAGCACAGAATAAGTTAATTCTGGGAGATACTGATATAAATATTTACGCCCACATAAAATCTTTCTTTGATTTTATCTCTTAAACTTGCTTATGTGTGTGTGTTAATATTTATTTAAACTACACAAATGCACTAGGGACACTGCATATTCTACTTTAAAGCAAGGAACTTGGAAAAAGTAATTGAATCAAATAATATTTTACAGAAAGTCAAGAGATAATGTTCACAAACTAGCAGTGTTGGGATCTTTCTTTACAGACTAAAAAATTTACTGTATAAACTAAAAAATGCTTCAAGATGAAACTTTCCTGAGATTCATAAACTAATATTTAGCACATCTATGGTGCATGAAGTCATCCAACTTCTGGCAGCGGTCAACAGGAACTCCAGCCCACAACAATTGTACTGGGTTCCATAATTCCTCTGCATTTCTTGGTTTTGTATCACAAACAGCATTTTTGATGTCAGCCCACAAGTTTTCTATGAGATTAAGGTTTGGGGATTGTGCTGGCCAGTCCAGTGCTTGAAGTTTGTTTGCCTGGAACCATGATTTTGCACGCTCCATGGTGTGTTTAGGGTCATTGTCTTCCTGAAACACCTAAGGGCATTTCCTCTTCAGCATAAGGCAATATGATTACTTCAAGTATTCTGATGTACTCAAACTGAAATGAGATGAATAGGACCAACACTATAGTACGTATCCCCATATTACGTTGCTTGCACCACCATGATTCACCTGTCCTATTTGTACTGTGGCTGAATTCCGTGTGTACAGGTCATCTGACAAACTGTCTGCGGCCCATAGATACAAAAAGAACAATCTGACTTTCAAAGTCCACAAAATATTTATTTTTAACCCAGTCAGTGTGTTCTTTGGAAAGTTTTATCAGCTTCAGCACATCTTTTTTTTTAAACAATGGGACTTTGCTGGGGCTTCTTACTGGTAGCATTGATTTACATAGACGTCACCTGGTTGTTCCAGGACTCACAGGCCACCTTAGATCTTCTGTGAACCTCGAGCTGATCATTGGCCTTTGCCATTTTGGTTATTCTCAAAAACATTTGAGTAGTTGTTTTTCTTTTTCTCCCTCGTCTTCCTGGTCTTGGCTGCCATTTTAAAGCATTTGATGTCCTTTTAGTTGTATTTTCAGCCTACCGTTTTTATCACTTCTTTATAGGTTTACCCCTCTTTTATTAATTTGTTAAACAAAGAACACTCTTCTTCTGAACAATGACTTGAACGACCCATTTTACCATTTTACTTTTGTTTATCAAGGACAAATGCATAGCCAGCATCAGTTGCCGTTTCCCTTAAATTATGACCGCCTGTTTAACACCTATTTTCTTTTCCACATAATCAATGATGTCACTAATTGAACTCAGCACTTTTTTTAACAGGGCAGCATGGTGGCGCAGTGGTTAGTGCTGCCACCTCACAACATGGCGGACCCTGGTTCCAGTCCCGCTCTGTGCGGAGTGCGCATGCTCTCCCCGTCTACGTGGGTTCTCTCCGGGTTCTCCGGTTCTTCCTCCCACCTCCAAAAGCATGCGCTTCAGGTTGATTGGCCTTTCCAAAATGCGCGTAGGAATGAGTGTGTGTGTGCATAGTTGTGTGTCTTTGTGTGTGGCTCCGCGGTGCACTGGCATCGTGCCTGGAGTGTCCCCCGCCTCTCGCCCTATGCTGCCGAGATAGGCTCCGGCTCTCCGTGACCCACTGCGGCGGATATATAGCGGTGGTAATCTGAAGATGACTGACTGACTGCTGGGTCATAGAAGAGGAATAGACTTTTTACTATTGAGCTTTGAATTATGGCCGAGGTCTCAGGGGATCTTCAAAATGACAATAATTTAAATAATAGACATTTTTAAATAAACAATGGAGGAAATGATTACTTAAATGGGGAGAGTGTTTGTTACAGTAAACTATGATAGCACAGCGGTTTCAAACACAATATTCCTCATGTCTCGAGTTTTCAGTGAAGTCTCCAGGCAGCACAGGGTGGCCGGCTCAGTTATCACCTCGACACGATCTATCCCAGAGTCGCCATTAGTACAACACAAAACATCTGTCATCATTCATTCTGTCTGCTTCCCTGAACTCCGTCCTCACTCAGCTGACAATGAACCAAACCAAGCACCCCTCAATCTTACATTCTGTAACATGCTGTGGAACACGAGCAGCTATATTTAATACAGAGCTATTTGTCAAATAAAATATTATTAAAGTACAATTTGATGACAGAGGGCCCACAAACAAACCTATTAACATATCTCATGGTAGACAAATGTGTTTTTTTGACCCAAACACGTACAAGGAATTTATATCAAGTTAATAAGTCTGAGAAGCCAAACCTACATAGAATAAAACTAAATGCGCTGAACTAAGAATGTCACCTGTGCAACATAAATAAATCAAACCTCATATCCAAGAAAACTTTTGAAAGGATTGAAAATAAACTAAATTGTTCAGAAATATTCAGCATAACTGGAATTCTGCTCATCACTGACAGTGTAAATAACATATTTTCACTCCAACAGGAAGACCATATTCTGTACACTGAACTATATCACTTATTTACTGTCATGTTCAAAATGAAACTGGCAATTGAAAAGAGCAAAAAGGAGACTTAAAGGGAGAATTCACCCAGATTGTTGCCTCTCCAGTGAAATCCAGAAGAATAAAATATTTTCATTCCAAAAAACAGAAAACGACTGTACCTGCCAAAGATTCTTTTTAAGAAGTCAACATGAAGTTATGTATCATAGCAACAAAAAAATTTATCAACTCAGCACAGCTCATTCAATCTGATTCTAAATGCAGCACCACAATATCTTCCTCTTTTTAAAAGTTGTTTGAAAACAATCTTCTATGAAAATCTTTCTGCAAGACGTTGGATGTAGGCAGCAGGGATTTCTTCCCACTTTCTCGGCTTTAAAAAGGGGAATGCCACTAAAGGCTTTTGTCAATCAAAAAAATGTTTTCTCTCTTCTCCCAACTGACTTTGGCAGAGATTAATTTACTGCTGAAAGTGTTCTCCTACTTGCAGGTTAAAGTTAGCCTGACAGTGATGGACAGATCGCAGAATCTGCCCACACTTTTCTTTTCTTCTCTTTTTTAGAAGGTGTCTGACACTTTATGAACAGTTTCTAAGGTGATCCTAAATACTCTTTGACAATCCATCTTTGAATCACAGCATTATCTAAAACATTTCAGGCTGTTTGAACTCAGCTCAAATTGTGGATGACGCTACAGATATTATGTGAGGAAGCTATGATCCACTTTGTTTTCACATTCATCAGCTTTAATCTCTGCAATAATGTGGAAGCTCGAGGCCTGCAGCAGAAACGCACTGAAAAACTGATAATTCAGTGCAGAGGAAGACATTTTGTGTCTTACATGGTAGCATATTCATAATGCATTTTGAAGGCGGGAGATCAATTTTGACATCTCATTCATAATAATGTATCTGAAGTAGCTCTTTGCTGTCTAAGGGCAGTAAAATGCTTGTGTAAATATTCACATACAAATACCTGTTGAGGAATGCTGACTGCTTTAAAAAAATAAACACAGAAGGCAAGGAAAATAAGATGGATGGGACAAGAAGAAAAGGAAACCCAAGTGTCAAAAATACAGTACGTCTATAGATATGATGAAGCTACAACCTGACAAAACTGGTCAAAACTGGATTCCCATTGTATGAAAGGGAATCCAAAGATTTAGCATCAACAGCCTGTAGCATCCAGATCCATCAAGCAGCTCGCACTCACATTTTGTTCCGATGTGCAGAAGACAAATGTTGAGAAGAAACTTGCAGTTGAAATCCAACTTGACCGGCCTGAGGTGTTTATGTTCTTGTACTTACATGTTTCTGCTCTAACCTTTAACCTCCACCCACCATGCAGGCGCGTGAGGCCAGCTTTCTGGTCTCCATTTACAAAAAGGTTGAAAATAATGAGTCAAAGTCAGAGCGAACAGTTCAAGGACAAACATGGTATGAGGGTAGATGTAACAATCAATACATTCTATGATAAGGACTTCTTTCAACCATTTCCTGAGGAAAACCAAATTGAGTACTAGTGTTTATCTAATAGCAGGTTTAAAATTTTAATAATAAAACTGTGAACACCGCGCAGCACGGCAACCTGCATATCAATAACAGCTGGACTGCTCTTTAAATGCAGAAGACTCCAGCCCTTAGGTGTTCGCCTTGTGCTTTGCTGAAGTACTCCTAATTAATTTCAGTCAACTTCTCATGGAGTGAGGTCAATCTGGTCAGGTTCAGTCGTGCCACACCAGGCAGGGCCAGCACTGCCAAGGCAATGTCGACAAGGCAGAGCTTTTTCCCATGACCCCTTAGTCACCTCAAGCATTACTTTGAGATTCATTCAGCAACAGCCGACTTATCTTCCACTCAGGGAAAAATGTATAAAAGTACTAAAGAAAGTAGATAAAATAAGATAATAATCCTTTATTGTCCCACAGTGGGGAAATTTGTGAAATATGTTTCCCATATGGCATTATGTGCACTACCTTTCATTTGAAATGTAGTACACATACATTTAAAATTCTGTTTAATCTCCTTAATCTGAATAAGCACTGATTAAGGAGGAGGACATTAAACACATTTGACTGCAGACAAACCAAATGGTATTTGTCATTATTGGATCTTTTTACGTAGTGCTAAAATAAATATTTCTACAGACAAGTATATACTGGTCATCTAACTGGTCCAGCAGACATAACCTTATTACTTTAGATCAGTTATGTGAAATGAAACGTAACTCAGGGGAGAAATAGAAATACAAACAGTTTTTGACTGAGACAGTCCCTGTGCAGTGTTGGTAAAATGCAGGGGTGTGTGGGGATTCAGGGTTTTTAATATGCCCAATATCATCAAAAACAAATTAATTTTCAAATATAATCATTTAAATCTGGGAGCCTCTGTGCTGTGCTGTTCTGAAAGCGAGTCCATCTTTCTCTGTGTCCACCCCAGGCTGAATTCTGTCTCTCTGGAAATGTGGCTCTGCTTGCTTGCTTTCACTGTCAGTAAGTTACCCAAGGTAAGACCTAAGGTTAATGGTATTATGTGTTCATGTAATGTGATTATAACGGTAGAAATGTGAACCTAACATACCAACGTCTGAAGAAACAGCAAACATATGTTGTGAGTATAAAAACAAGTTGATGCAGACATTTCACTATAATGCTACACATTTTTTAGAATGCAAAAAGACTTAATGACCTCATCAGCATGAAGAAGAAGCAGTCAGTAAGGGAAGGACCATCAAATATTGGATGTTTAACATCCAAACTCGAGTATAGGTGGGAGAGATAGATAGATTTGATTTAGATTTTTAACAACGCGTTTATTCATAAAAGTCAGTGGTGTTCTGTGAGTGGTGTTGTGCTGAGGCTGGTCAGCTGTGTGCTTCAGTCAACAGATAACACTTCTCAGATTAAAAGGTTCTGTGTGCCCCAGCTATGTTTAAAAGACTCATTATTCTCATGCTCCGTAATGTACCTCGATACACACATAATAAAGCAAAAAGCTCTTTCAGGCAGCTATTAGTTCCCCACACACACCTCATCCTTAATTGGTACTGCTTTTAGATACAGTACTGTATTACACCTATAGTACTTCAGGAAAGTGTACAGATTCAAAAAACTATTTCAACAGACTGACATTTTTCTTCTTTTAGGCACAAACACACCAAATATTTTCTGACACCTTCTTAAAATAATTGCCATTTTATAATATAATAGTCATTTTCCCAATTTTTCAGGAAACACAAAAAACTGAACCATTCGTTAATGATTCAGATGATTCAGGCAAAAATATTCACTTTTGTAGAAAAATGATCTGGGTAATAATTTTAAAAGGGTGATGATATGCAGGCTTGTGACATATTTGTCATAATATTGACATGTGTACAGATACCTTCTTTGTCAATAATACTATCTATTCCATCCTTACATCTTCTTTATGTGTTTTCCTACTCTTAGCACCAAGATTTTCTCTTGTTGCACATTGTATAAAGTTCATTCTCTGGGTATCCCACCATTTTCTTTAAATTAAAGAATGCAAGAAGGCAACACTATTCTGCATTTCCCCTTCCTTCCACTTTTGTTTCTTACCTTCTTCTCTCTGATCAGAAGACCACCCCGCCATAATTCTCTACAATCGATACAGCTCTCTAGGTCAGTGGACTCCACCAGATCAGCACTCAGATAGGATGCTGTTTTCTGCCACCTGAGCAACAGAAAAAAACAGGAAACTCAATAACCAGGACAGGGCAATTTAAGGAGCAAACAGACACAAACAAATGTAACTGGTTCATCAGAAATCCCTTATTTAGATTATATTGGGGCGGACATCCATCAGAGTGTGAGCTGACGGTGGGAGGTGTCGGCTCACCTCCCAGCTGCTGCCAAGGCGCACTTGAGCAAGGTGCCGTCCCCCCTACAAGATGCTCACTGGGGCGCGATTTTTTCACGCAACCCGTCACTTTGCCTCCCCTGCACCTCTATATGTACCTCTCTGTATTACTAATTGCATGCCTACAGGCCCCTAGTGTGCCGTGTCTGTTTCAGGGGCCTGTAACCTGTAACCACGTGCTGTAACTAACACATATATGTACTTGTGTGAGAGTGAGAAGTGTAAAGAGAATTTCCCCATGAGGGATCGATAAAGTGTGGATAATTATTATTATTATTTATTTACTTTATTAGTCCCACAGTGTGCAAAATGTATGATTCCTTTATATTTAATATGGCTATTGAGTCCTGCACTAAAATATGAACTTCTGTAAAATGTCTGTGTAAGTTCTCAATTATCCAGGTTGAGGTAAATCAAAAGGAGCAAAAATATTATTATCTGGACTCTCTACCAGTCAATCAGCACTAAAGACGCCTCTTGAAACGTCTGCAACCAACTTAAAATAAGTCAAGTTAGATTTTGTGCTCTTTTTGATTCTGTAAAAATGTTTTTACTTGGTAAGTTAACAAGTGTTTATTTGTGCTTTTCTACCGCCATCTAGTGGCAAACATTTCACGCACAATGAAAATTCACACACTGGTGAATTTCCTGCAATTGAAACCTTGTTTGCAATTTCCCATCAGGATTTTACATTTTAAATAAAACCAGTAGTGCATGTGTGTGTGTGTGTGTCCAAATCCAATGAATACATTAAACGTTTAAAAAGGTTCTTCTTTCGGTGTATTTTTGTATCAGTTCTTCAGAATTTCTTCCGTTAATCGAGTAATTGATGTGTGTTTTCCTCTCCTCACCCTTTAGTGTGCTGTGTTACTATAACGATCTTAGCAGAATGCCAGCAGGCCATGTGTTTGATGGCTCCCAGCACAGGCAGCATGTCTTTAATGGGAGGTGGCTGCTCCGTATAGCCAAGCATCAGCACATCCAGCAAAGCTTTACCTGGCGGAGGGGATTGAGACAAACAATAAAATAATGCATTAAGCTGCAATTCTTTTAACATGCATTTCTCTATAGGAATTCAGGAAGTGTCACGGAACTTGACACTTGACAGTCTGCTTAAATTGGTAATTTCAAATATTAAACTCTGTGAAAGAGCTGCTGGAGTGACTCCAGCTCCTCAGGGAAAGTTGCAATGAGAGGGGGCTGATCATGAACTCCCGTGGAAGAGGTGCATTACAAAAGTATCTCAAAGAAAGTGAATTTTTGCTTGAGGAGGCAGGCCTTTTAAGAATCACAGAGCAGACACATCTCAAGCCTGCCAGCAGTGACTGCATATTTAACAGGTACAGTGGGTCATCTTCTCTATGGGACTGTTGCAGGCAGATTTTCAAAGCCTAATTGCTTAAAACTGGACTGGATCTCCGAGGACTTTGGCTTCAGAACAGAGATGCTTTTCCATTGTTAATGGAAGCATTTGGCAAAAATAAAACTCACACTGGAGACAATATTTTGTGAAATAAACTTTTTGCACTATTGGCCTTTCAGTAAACTGGAAGATTCTTGTTTTCCTCATCAAAGTAAAATAGAGGAAACTGACAATCACAAAACACGAGAACCAATGCAGTCACAGACTGCAACATCCTGCGACACCCCTGAATTCTAAATTTTACCCTGACCTACTTGCAGATCAAAGCTGGTGCTCTGACCCACTGTCATTAATCAAAGCACTAGGTTTGATCTATGGTCTTACTCACACTGGCCTTCTCCCTCGTCTTTCTATCTTATCTGGTTCCTGAGTGTACAAAATTTAAAATTGGCCATTGACCTAGTTTTCTCTAGGTCATCTCATTTTCATCCCCTTTGCCGCCCAAATAATCTGCTTTTTGCTTCATCTTTCTACCAGTTGCGAAGATATTTGGTGGACTAATGGATGGACGAACACACCAAAGCTGACAATAACAATACATCATCGCTTTGAAGTGGGATGTAAAAAGTATCTTAGAAGTAATGTGTGGAAGCATTTTGGATTAAACACCTTGGATAAATGAATTTTGCCTTCAAATGAATTTTGATCAAATTTAGAGTTCATTTTAAAATAAGTATTTTATGTTGACAGGCCTCCTGAGCAAAAATTCAATACCTTCACAAATGACAGCAAAATCTTACAACTCTTTAAATTACAGTGTGTCACATATATATGAAGGCAACAGCACCTGGAGGTGGAAGTTTGTCTGACAGTTGATGGAGTCCCTCTGCAATCTCTTCTAAGAGTCTGTTAAGAGAACAAAATCAGTTCCAGTACATTCACAGGCCCAAAGAAATGTCATGTAGCTGCAGGACCATCACGACAAAGCACCATGACACACGTACCTTGTCTGCTCCAGTTGAATATTTTCACATTGCACTTCAAACTATTTCCTATAAAGTTCTTGTATATGAATGAACGGGAATAATTTTAATGACATTATAACAACAGAGATTAAAAATATTTTAGATTATAACATTTTACACTTTTTTCTGACAGCAGTTCCTAAGGAACAGGAGGTCTGGATCATATATAAATTGAAGACAGTAAGAACCAGAGCATCAGAGGAGAGGATTTACTACTTCAGTATTAGAATAAAGCCTGACATGAAATAGAAAAATATGTCAACATTTAACTGCACAAACATTGTTTAGCCATGAATATATTTGTGATAAAAGAATAAACGAAAGAACTGATTTGCCTTAATTCGATAATTCAAGACAAACAATAAATGATGTCTCACTAGAATAAAAACTTCTCAGGTGATAAAAAAAATATTTGGTTTGTTATCTGCCGTCTCCCACTCACCCTGTCATCACTGACAGGCCCACGTTTTGGTCCACTGCCTCTTGATTTCTCAGACAACTGAGACATGATTCCACAGCAGTAAGTTTCTCCTCTTCACTGTCAATTTTTTGATGGGCTGTCCCCAGCTTTTCCCAGTCTGAGCTGCAATACTATATGAAACAGGCGTTACAGGTGTGAGTAAAACAAAAGAGTCTTGACTGTGTGTCTTTCATACATGTATAATCTAACAGTTTGAATGGAAACAGCCTTACAATGTTTCTGCTCTTCATTATATTGTTTTGTTTCAAAGCTACCATCATGTACCCTTTCAGTATGCATGCTCTGTGAGTAAGTGACCGCCACAACATATCCTAATTTGTGGTGGTATTCACTATTTTTAGGAATGGTTGTTACAAAAATATTGTATTGCATGGAGTTACCACAGAAAAAATTACACCCAATCATACTGTTTTACACACTAGGAAGACATGCTTCTACCTCAAAAATAAAAAAAAATAAAAAACTGAAACGCAGATGTTTCAATAGGTGGATTTATATGTAGACTGGTCAAACAAAACACAAAACTGACATGATGTGCTTCAAAAATAAATCTCACTTGGTTCTTCAGGTTAAAGCTGTTGCTGTGTAAAAAATATTTTTCCACACATAATTGTTTTTTTTTTAAAATATGAAGGATTTTTAAAGCCATGCTTGAGACAAACATTTCAAAATTAAATAAAAGAAAACTGACATCAGCTACATTCCCTGGTGAGGGTGAACACCTGACATCGTTTCTGGATGGTGTTTCAAAAGTGTTCAAATGTCTCACCTGCGTTACTCCCTGGCATGCCTGAAGAGCAAAGAACCACCTCTGAACTGACGGTCTGCCGCTAATAGAACAAGCTGGGGAAACCAGGAGGGAGAGGGGTGAGGTTAAACTCGGAAAACAGCAGCTGCCAAGTGAAGATGGCCATTGTGACAAAGTGTACCTGGAAATGCAGAGACTCCTCTGTCCACTTCCTGAGTGGAGATCTCCACAATCCTCTCATAAAGCTGCTTTACCGGCTGGAGACCTAACAGGGTTTATCATTACCTCGTCACTGGCTTTAGATTTAGTCTCGTCTGACACGTTTTGTTTTATTTTACTGCATGCGTTGCACATTGGTTTTGACTGTGTAATGTTTAAGTTTGCAAAGCTATCTGTACTGATTTAACTCCCGTCTTCAAATAAACGTAACGCCATATAAACGTCACAACCTGGAGAGCAAAGAGTACATCGAGCATCGTGTGTGAGGTAGCATAGCAGAAGCTAGTTCAGCTGAAAGTGTTTGTTTCGAAGAGAAAATCCGTACTTACATTTATAATCCTCGCCCAGACCGTCATCGCTTTGACAAAATGATATGACCAGCGTGTACCGGTCCATGTCAACTAAATCGTTAGTGATAACCCGGTTAATGTGACTAATAGTTAAATATCGTTAAAACAGTGGTGACAGTTCATTGCGCCTGTCAAATTTCCCCGGTACTACTTCTTCTTCTTCATTATTTGTAACTTTGGCGGCTGAAAATAGGCCTCGAAGCGCAATACTGCCACCTAGAGGGCAGAGGTCAAATTACGACATGCGTCAGTTCGAAAATGCCTCACATCAGAGGGGTGCATTCATTTCACTCAATGAACAATAGCTTTAGTGGCAGTGACCTCCGTACATCCACAGGTCAATCAAGTGTAGTGATTCTATGTAAATGGCTGACAAAAATATCTTACAATTTAGTTTGAAAACTATCAGTATTAGAATGGCAAAAACATTTCAATTTCATGACAAGTGTTGAACTACAATGGAATATAAAACCTTGAGATTTATTTTTCAGTAAATGAGTCCACTCAAGTAGGGCAGAGGTTTTATTTACATATACTGTGTAGTATAAAATATCTCAAATAATTACCTGTATTACACTTTTCATAATAACCCAAGTGAAAAATAAATCTAGGAAATTATTTATGTTTACAGGTCATGACTTTAATGCTTGTAAGTACATTTTATGTAACTTCACTCTTATAAATTGATATACTAATACTCAGTATTTAACTAGTTAATTTCTACAGTTTGTTCCTGGACATACACAATATAGTGGTGAGTGTTGTCTCCCTGAGTGAGAACTGTCAGAGCCTCAAGTCCATTTGCGTCCTCCACCACCATCACTTGGTTACCAGTTAGAGCTCTCTCTTCATTCATCACCATCAGCTGATTGCTGCAGTTACCGAGTTCCTGCTCGTCAGCCACCTGAAAGTTCAATTCCAAGTTAAAATCACCATTTTGTTGTTCCCATGTTCAATTTTCTAAGTAGGTGATGTTAACTTGTTTACTTGTTGTACGACAGTAACAGTGCCTGGAGCCAGGGCAACCATAGAGGTGACAGCATCGTAAGTCTCTGAGCTGAGTTCGGTGACCTGCTGGATGCTGACTGAATGTAAAAGACAAAAAATTGTGGAGAACATATATAAGGAAACATATATAACATGTATAATAAAACATATTTATACCACATAAACAGGAATAGCTGTGAGCAGCATTCCCCTTTACTATAATTTATATTATTATTATTATTATTATTGTTGTTGTTGTTGTTGTTGTTGTTTTTGTTGTTATTGTCATTATTAATGGTTGGAGACAAAAAAAAATTCAAAACTTTTTTAAAATGTTTTTTTATGTAAGACAATTATCTACTGGATGTTTGTTGTTGCTGATTTTACCGTTGTCTTGCAGAGATGCTCCAGGTGCTTCTGTCAGCTGCCTTTCATCCTCCACAGAGCCATATTGGGCTTCTACTGCCCCTCCTACCTGTGTCACAAAAGAAATCACTCTATGTCGACTAAAAACATGTGTACCAACCCAACAACTAGATTGATTGATTGATTGATTGACGTTTTATATTACACGCTATATTTCCAACTTTTAGATGTGTGTGTGTGTGTGTGTGTGTGTGTGCGTGCGTGCGTGCGTGCGTGCGTGTGTGGTTTACCCCCCAGGTGCTTTCCACCACTTTCAGGCTGTGTTTGTCCTTTAAGTGCCGGTTCAGCTCCCACTTGGTGCCATAAACAAACTCACATTCGGGACACTTCATCCCGCCTAAACACAGATGCACACCCACACACACAAACACATTTTAAATTAGGTTTTGCCTGACTGCAATTACACATAGAGCTACTTACTACACTTTTGAAGGACAGCACAAGTGAATAATGACACAAACGTGCGTCTGGCTACACCATGAACTTCGTTACATGGGTATAACAGTTTGTCAAATACTGTCTCACTGCAGTCACATATCTAGTCTGGCACAGTGAGAGCAGAGGTCAGACCTTGTTGTTCCAGAGCCTCAAGGTTCGGCACTCCAGGTCCAGCATTGTGATATTTCTGATCTGGGTGTTTCATGTTATAGTGTCGCTTCAACGGACCGGCTGCATTACAGGAGTAGCAGCAGTGGGCACAACGGAAAGGCTGCACATTAAAAAAAATTTTTTTAAAAACACTTTAGTGCAAACGGAACACAACTGTCTGGAAATCCTGCATTTAGAATATTGGTTGAATTTTATAAATGACAAAGGATTGATGAAGTTTGTAGATCTTAGTTTAGATTTATGACCTACTTTTGTCATTGAATTTTTATCAATATTTGTAAGAATAGAAATGCAATTTTCTAACTTTTAAAATTCTGAACAATGTACAACATGCATCAAACAGAATTGTGTGTAGATATTATGTACAAAATACTGTTGGATTACATAGTCACTGTGTAATCTATCCTTAATACCAGCAATTAAGTTTAAAAAATGAATTAGTAGATGAATGAGGTTTTTTGTATTCAGTGTGTTTTTTTACTACTTTACATTTCACTCAGATAAAATAGAGTCACAGTGTACCTCTGCTACTACCACTAAGGGCTTTCCGTGTATTCTGACCTTGAACTCAGCGTGTTTCTCCAAGTGTCGCAGCAGGGAAGGTTTAGAGACAGCGGAGAACTCACACTCAGAGCACTGAAACCGCTTCCCTGACCAAACACAAAATTCATCTTCAAATTCAAAATGATACATAGTCAAAAATAGCACTGATTGCAATAAACAGTCAAATGAAAAATATCCAGAAAATAACATTCACAACAGCATTATGCATGTGCTCCCCATGTCTGTGAGAGTCCCCCACATTCCTCCCACCTCCAAAAACATGCAGCTGAGGTTAACTGATCACTTAATAATGACTGTAGGCGTGAATGGTAGTCTGTGTGTGTGTGTGGCCCCATGAAGTGCTAGTGAAGCTTCCGGGGTGTACCCCGCCTCTCACCCATAGCCGGCTGGAGAAGGTTCCAGCGTAACTCATGTTAACCCACCCAACCCATGACTCACAGTGCAGATGAGCAGCTGAAGATGAATGAATGAGTGATCAGTGAGAGCAGATTGTTCATACCTTCATCCGTGTGACCCAGTCTGTGGCTTTTCAGGCTAACTTTAGACTTGAACCTTTTGCCACACAGATCACAGAGATGACATCTCTCTGTGTTATGTCGGTTCATATGACTTTTCAAGTTACTCCTGCTGCGGCCTGCATAGTCACATATTTTGCAGACGTATGGCTTCAAACCTGCACACATAGATGCACAAAGAGAAAAAAACACAACATAACATAAAAGATAGAAGACCCAACTGAAAACCCTAGGGAAAAGAGGTGCTAGATTTATGTCTTTATGCCAGCTCTGTCAGCTGCAGAACAGATCTATCCTCTATACATACAGACCAGTATGGTAAGCCACATAAAGCTGGGAGTGATTGGAAGACATCACAGACTAATTCCTCCCTTCCTCAACACAGCTTATGCAGTTCATGAATACAGCCATTTCAACTAGATAACCATGCATTCATCATTACTCTATATACTGTTTATATGCAGTAATAGAAGGTAACAAATAGCACTGTGACAGTTTTGCAAAGAACAATGAACTGTTATGAAATAAAAATGTTCTTAAAACTGAAAGAAACAGTATGTCTTATAAGTTAATGTAATATCTTCCAGTTGGTCTTGCCAGATTTCTACTTTTTTTCATCTAACACCAGCGCTACAAGTTTGGCTGATTTTTTTTGTGCTCCTGTAATTTCACGTGATTTCAAGTGATTTGACCGAAAAGCCAATTTCCTTCCACAGCATCTGCAGTGTGTTTTCAATTTAGTCTATCCTCCCGGAGGACAGCCAGGAGAAAAAGATGGAAGATGGCAGATGGAATCTCAGATCACATTTTCCTCAAGCAAAGACCACCTGTGCGTGGACGCTAATGAGCTCAAGTGCGTTTCCACAGTCGACTCCTTCCCCTGTGTGTTAAAGGCAGAGGAACATCACACCTTGATGGGCCCAGATGTGCCGCTGGAAATGACTGCTGTTCTTTAGGAAGTAAGAGTCACAGTAAGGGCACTTCTCTGCTCGCTGCACCATCAGGCCTCGAATAGGAAGCATACCTGTCCAGTGCAAAAATACAAACACAAACATACAAAATTAAATTTCAGCCTTGCAAATCAATTCCACAGGAAGAATAACAAAAAATTAAATAAAAACTTTTTACGAATTTCCATCAGTTTGCAAAAGAAAAGCATTCTTAATACGTGCTGTTCATACAACCATGTATTTCACAAAATGGTGAACTCTGTGCAGCTTCTTCTTGAAGTCAAGGTGGTAAAACCCTAATACTGTGTACTGCCAGTCTCTTCACTGTTCTACACTGATTATATGTCAGAAAAGATTCATTAAAACCACCAAGAATTGTAAGTTTTTGGAATTAGGATCCGTTTCCTGGCAATAATACAAAATAAAGGGATCAACTGTACATCATCGCTGTATGAAACTAAAATCATGAATCGGAGGTAGGTCACTATAATAGTAGCCAAAAGATGCCACAAAAAAGAGTAGTCATCTGTTCCTGTGCAAAGTTTTCACTGTTTATTTTGTTAACCAAACATTAGCACTTCAACCAACATCAAGCTGTTCTGAAGTTACCCAAGAAGTTGAACCAGATTGTGTGTGTCGTAGACAGATGTTTGAGTTCTTTACCAGGATGGGTGGTTTTAATGTGGTATTTCAGTCTGTGCTCTGGGTAGCTTTGCTGGCAGACAGGACAACTCAAGCTCTTAACCTGTAAACAAGATAAGCTTTAAAAAATCTCTGAAAAACCTCCTCAAAAAGAAAAAAACATGGACCTAGATTTAAAGGAGGTTTTTGAAATAAGTTGAAGGCTGGTTACCTGTTTCAGGTGCAGCTTCAAATGGGCTTGAAGTTTGTATTTGTCAGGTGTGGTGTATTGACAGCCGGGGTTCGAACAAGACAGCAGCATGCCGCTGTGCTTTTGTATCTGATGCCGTTTCAAAGAGCTTTTGGTGATTGAAGAGTAGTTACACTTTGAGCAGTAATGTACGTGCTCCTTAGTATGTGTGCGTACATGAGAACTGTAGTTTACTTTGTGCCAGAAGAGTTTACCTGCAACAAGCAGAAAAAAAACATGTTTAAAAGTGGAAGACACAAACCCTCAGGCAAGAGGATGAAAGGCGAAATAATAAAAATACCTAATGTAAAATACTTTTTGTCACCTCACCACAGTATTGACATTCTAGGTCTCCGTAAATTTTTCTGAGCTGCTGGAAAGATTCCATATCAAGTCGAGTCTTCTGTAGTGACTCCAACACCTGCTGGAAAGCACTCTGATGGATCTCCGACACCTTCCAGCAGGAAACATAGACCAGGTCAGACAACCTAACTTCCTCTAAAATTAGTTACATATTTCAGAAACAAAAATAAATCCATGCGTGACATGTAGTCTGTTACATTGTTTTAATTATAGTGTCCCTAATATATAATAATATATAAAGACCAATGTTAAGAAAAGTAAGAGATAGTTAAAGAGCACAAAGATGAGGTTTAGACTGATGTATGACATTTTATATTAACACAGCTACTGAGGCAGAGTCTTTACTGAGTATAACTGTTCTCATATGCATAGAAAAAAAATATTAAATTGGATGAAGAATTATGTTACATTTTGATGTAAAAGATAAAAGAAGCACCTATTATTGAATTCTGACTGAAAGAATTAAGTATTGATATTAAACATACAAAAAAATGTTTTTTAATTGATAAGTTACAACTTTTATTATGATTATGTATTTTAAAAAATTAAAAAATCTCCAAAACAATCTAAATAAATAGAATTTTTTTAAAAATATTAATATAAAAATCTATCCTTGAGTCTGTTGCGAATTGTTCCTGTAAGTCACTTGTAAAGTAGAAAATCCCGTCAATTACAGTATTTTTTTTTAGCTTCTCAAATGTTGACAAAAATGCTGCTTCTCTTTGTTAACGTGATGAAAAACAACATATTTCAGGGCTTTGTATCCTTAGAAAGAAAACCCTCTTGGGGACATCAATGCGCAAGAAAACAGTGATGGTCCTCTTAAAACACTTTTCTAATATTTCCTGGATCTGACTGTTCTCATCATTCAGCTACACTAACATCCACTAGTTGGAGTCCTAGCTGACGCTGACACTGATCTGCAGTCCTTGTACTTAATTTACCCTTTCTGCATGTGTCGCTTCTGCACTTTCCCCTGGAGGTGCTGATGACAGATGTGTGTGTGCACCCAAATCACACAGGCTTGCATTTCCTGATGATGATGATGTTTTCGTGTTTTGGGCTGCCTTCATGATCTCATGAGCTTTGTTTCCTTGAGTCTGATCTTCCATGAGAGTCGAGCTAACGCCACCTGGTGACAGTAAAGTCAGCGTACTGTGGTGATCTGTTGGGGGCTGTGAATCTGTCCTGCTGTCCTGAGCTCTCTCCCCAGCCCATGCTTCATCCTGTCCATCAGAGAGAGTTGTACTCTCAATGGAAACCACTTGGTGAAGCACTTCTGGGGAGCCTTGCAGAGCACCTCCCAGTTCTCCTTCTTTCTCAGTTTCTCCTTCCATCACCTGCACATTTTCAGCAGTTTTAACCTTAGATTTAGTTTGTTCTCCTTCCATCTGTCGCTTCATATCTTGACTTGCTGATAGTTCCTGTTTTTCTCCAGCCCCATCTTGCCATTCTTCCCCTCTAACACTATTTCTCCTCCCATCTTGTTTTGCCTTGTCATTCTTGCCATGGTTTGTCCTGCACTCTTCATTCATCCCTTCTCCTGCGTCCTCCTTCCCCCATATATCTCCTCCTGGCTGCATCACATAGAAGCTGCTGTTGATACAGTTGGTGAAGGTCTGCTCCTGGTCCATTTCACCATGAGCTTCTTTCAAGTGACCCTTCAGTCTCTGAGAGCTGACAAACTTCCCATCACACATACAGCACACGTAAAGGAACAGGTGCTTCCTGACGTGAGCAGAAAGGGCAGTCAACTTGGTGGCAGCGTAGTCGCAGAGGTGGCAGGCAAAGGGACGTGAGGGCCCATGGATCAACAGGTGACGCTCCCATTCGAGCTGGTTCTTAAAGCGTCTGTTACACGTGTGACAGTGGTAGAGAAGCTGTCTGAGACCTTGTCGGGTTTTTAACCTGGACAAGATAAACAGACTGGATGTGTCATTGTGTTAGATGGTGGTTGGTGTTGATGAGGTGAAACAGAAAGACATGATGTATATCAGATACAAAGATGAGATAAAATAGATCAAACCTGAGTTGTTGGTAACTCTGCTGAATAGCAGGGTCTTTTAAGTTATGTCGTTTCTCTATGTGTTTCAGTAAGTTTTTCACATCTGAGTACTTTTTCTCACAGAAGCTGCAGTGCTGCTTCACCTTCAGATGGACTCGTTCGACATGGACCTAAATCAGAATTCAGAATAACTGTAAAATAGTGCAGCTGCATCCGTGAATGTTGATTCGGTATATCACAATTTGGAAACAAGACACAAAAGTCTGTCTCAAAAAAGAAAAATACAGCTACAACCAATGAAAAGAAAATTAAATCCTGACAGTCAGGACATTTACCCAATAAGGGGTTCATATTACTATCTTCTAAGTTCATTTGCAGAAACAACTTATCTCTTAGATATGACAGCACAAAAAAATAAAGCACTAAAGGAACAGCACCTTGAGGTGTCCTGGACTGAGGCAGTTGAAAGGACAGTGCTGACAGCTGAACTTCTCTCCTGTGTGCTTCCTTAGGTGAACATTGAGGTTGGCTTTGAAAGAACAGTCAAGAATGTAACCAGGCGAGTATGTTTCTCAGAGAAACTTAGTTTGCATCAGTACATTTCCTAAGGTAGTTCAAAGGTAACTGAAGTAACCCTGGATTTTTTCCTAAATCCTGTGCTACACACACATATACACACACAAATACAAACTCACAGACACATACAATTATGTTTAACTCTGTCTGACTTTGAACAACGGACTCAAGTTTCTTCACGCTGATGGGTTTTTACCTTTGATGGTTGAGGCGTAGTCACAGTGTGGACAATGGAAGGGTTTCTCTTGAGTGTGTGTCCTGAGGTGTGCAACCAGTGAGTGTCTGAATTTGAAGATTTTATTACAGAACTCACACGCAAAGATCTTCAACTGGTTCTGAAGTAAACTGGAGAAGAGAGTTAATATTATAATTACAAGATGACCAGTGTCAACCTCTTTATTATGCTAGTGAATGTTTTTGTTGATGTTGCTAATGAAACAAATGAATATCTTTGACTGGCTCTGGGGTGCACAAATACCCAAAGAGAAAGTTACAAAGAAGAATACCAAATAACTTTTAATGCTTCTAAACAAGAGAGGAAAGTCAAGCATGTCTTTTCCGTCAGATTAGAAACAGATTAATTTACAGTAGCATGTAGCTCATAGTCAGTGTTTAGGAAGCGAATCTGAAAGTTTAGCTGGGCAGGATACAAATTACATTTCACTGCAAGAATCTGGAGCAGAAAAACTGCAATTCTTAAAAGAGTTTGAACACACTTGTTACAAAAATCATACTGTACTTGGTAGCATCTTGCTTGATGGAATATTCCTGGAAACCTCTGCTGACTGCGGCTGTGGGAGTTGGGTCAGAACTGGGAAAGAAAGCTCACATATGAGACTGAAGACAACATTTACCGGACATACAAAAACGTGTGTGTGTGTGTGTGTGTGTGTGTGTGTGTGTGTGTGTGTGTGTGTGTGTGTGTGTGTGTGTGTGTGTGTGTGTGTGTGTGTGTGTGTGTGTGTGTGTGTGTGTGTGTGTGTGTGTGTGTGTGTGTGTGTGTGTGTGTGTGTGTGTGTGTGTGTGTGTGTGTGTGTGTGTGTGTGTGTGTGTGTGTGTGTGTGTGTGTGTGTGTGTGTGTGTGTGTGTGTGTGTGTGTGTGTGTGTGTGTGTGTGTGTGTGTGTGTGTGTGTGTGTGTGTGTGTGTGTGTGTGTGTGTGTGTGTGTGTGTGTGTGTGTGTGTGTGTGTGTGTGTGTGTGTGTGTGTGTGTGTGTGTGTGTGTGTGTGTGTGTGTGTGTGTGTGTGTGTGTGTGTGTGTGTGTGTGTGTGTGTGTGTGTGTGTGTGTGTGTGTGTGTGTGTGTGTGTGTGTGTGTGTGTGTGTGTGTGTGTGTGTGTGTGTGTGTGTGTGTGTGTGTGTGTGTGTGTGTGTGTGTGTGTGTGTGTGTGTGTGTGTGTGTGTGTGTGTGTGTGTGTGTGTGTGTGTGTGTGTGTGTGTGTGTGTGTGTGTGTGTGTGTGTGTGTGTGTGTGTGTGTGTGTGTGTGTGTGTGTGTGTGTGTGTGTGTGTGTGTGTGTGTGTGTGTGTGTGTGTGTGTGTGTGTGTGTGTGTGTGTGTGTGTGTGTGTGTGTGTGTGTGTGTGTGTGTGTGTGTGTGTGTGTGTGTGTGTGTGTGTGTGTGTGTGTGTGTGTGTGTGTGTGTGTGTGTGTGTGTGTGTGTGTGTGTGTGTGTGTGTGTGTGTGTGTGTGTGTGTGTGTGTGTGTGTGTGTGTGTGTGTGTGTGTGTGTGTGTGTGTGTAGAGGACCCATAACACACATACATAAGGGGCCTGTAAGCATGCAGTTGAAGGGGAGGTAGTGGTGGGCTGCTCATTCACGGTGCAGCTTATAAAGGGGACGGCGCCTTGCTCAAGGGCACCTCGGCAGTGCTCAGTAGGTCAGCTGACACCTCTCACTGTCACACTACAGGGTAGCTGGTTGGGAGCAGGAATCGAACCGCCGATCTTGTGATCATTGGACGACCCGCTCTACCGCTGAGCCACTGCCACACAAAAAAATGAATGCTAGAGGAAAGAGGGAAGTTTTCTATTATATTACCTTGGCTCCTGATCCATTTTACTTTTGCCTTCGCAGCCAGAGGAATCACCCGTTATGTCATTTGACTGCATCTGAATGACTACAGATGGCTGACAGCCCAGAAAATTCAATAGAATTAGTATGTGGCTGGAATTCATAGATACTCACATCAGAAAAACATTAGATAACAATGAAAACAATGAAATGAATTTAAGTAACTTTAATTCCATATACAGTATATTTCTGTGCTTACCTGCCATTGAGTGTAGGTATCTGTTGCTTCTGTTGAACCATCCTCTAGTGGAACCATTTTAGAAACCCCTGTAAAATTTAAGATAACCATCTCATTCATTTTGTACAGCATTCACAGGAGTCATTTTCCAATATGTCCAAACCAATTTTTAAAGACTAACCTGGAAGTGTTTCATCTTCTATCAGAACAACACTGATGACTGACTTTTTGCTTCCTGTTACTGAGTCTCCTTCTTTGAGGATACGGCTTCGATTGGTTCTTTGGAGTCTTAAGTTGTCCACGTCTACAAGTAAAGATTAGACATCATCATAAAATGAAACCAGAAATCTGGAGGTCCCTGATGAGAGTAACTTTGAAGTATTGCTGAAATTTAAAATTACCCTTGTCTCGAACATGTCCTGATCCTGATGACTTTTGTTGCGTCTGGTTTGAGCCTGCCCCCCAAGGATGCAAGCTCCCAGGAGTTTTAGCTCCTGCTCCACCACAGATGCCTAACAATGAGCATGTCTTTCAATCAAAAAAAATCAAACAAGATTTCTTCTGTATTTTTTCAAAAGATCTTTAGAATAAGGATCATTCCAATAAAGTAATGATAGTTCCCAGCATGCAGTTGAAATAAACTAATTTTAAAAAATTGCCTTGTTAATTTATCAAATGTTATGTATTGAGTACAACAAAATAAAGAGTGCTGCTCCTTTGCTCCTTCGGTGCATTTACAAAAAATAAAAAAAAGATTGAACGACGTATACACGAATATACTCCACTCTAAACACACATTACTTTTCCTTGCACACCCCTGTAGCAACTATCATCTTTTCTATCGCTTGTTAATGTAACTCCTCACCTTTTTCCTCCTCTTCTTCCTCTTCTACACCCAAGCAGATGTGTTTTATAATCTGACGTTTGTTGCTGAACGTACGATGACAGACTCTGCATTCTAGCTCTGGTATCCCATCACAGCTCTTTCCTAGCATTCGAGAACATTACGTCACCATTTGGAATGCAGGAAACAGAAACATGCATATTTGTTCAACAATAAAGATAACAAGAGCTAAAATGACTATTAAACAATTTAATGACTTTTAATGATTTAATTAAGTTATCAACCAGTCAAAAGCCACCTGATCAAAGGTGTTCAAAACAGTGCAATATCTGATTTTCACTCATGTAAGTTGGACTATGTGTCGACAAAATCACACCAGTGATCACACAGTGATACTTGTGATTTAAGTGACATTCTGATGAGGGGGTAACTATCCTCTCCTCTGCATTTCAAAATAAAGAATTATGGCTACACACAGTATAAAGAACAGCAGTGCTACCATCCATCAAGCTGCTTTGTTGGATTCCTTCCTTTTTATTTCCTTCTTCCTGTCTTTGAACACTGTCCTCTGCTGAATTGCTGGCGTCATGCTTGTCTTCTGATAAACTTGGCCGTATCTTCTTTGTGGAGCCTTTTGGACGTCCTCGTTTTCGCTTCACTGGGCTCTCTGTGGGCCAACAAGAGGACTGAACTGATAAGGGGATAACACTGTCCTTTTCACATCTCTTTTTAGTTAATAAATCTCTTAAGAGGGGCGGCAGTGGCTCAGTGGTAAAACAGGCGGTAAAGCGGGTCGTCCTATGATTTCAAGATTGGCGGTTCGATTCCCACTACCGCCCAAAAAAATAACCGGAGGTGAGCTGACAGTGGGAGGTGTCAGCTCACTTCTGGAGCACTGCCGAGGCGCCCTTGAGCAAGGTGACGTCCCCTTTACAAATTGCTCATTTAAGGCGCACCAAGATGGAGCTGCCTGCCACCCTACCTCCCTTGCATGCCTACAGGCCCCCTTGTGTATGTGTGCTACAGGGGCCTGTACACACTTATATATATATATATGCATGCGTTTGAATCATTAGCTAGAGTGTGCATTCTTAATTTCCCTTCGGGGATCAAAACAGTATATAAAATTTAAAAAAGAGGCAAAAACAAACAATAATTTCATTATTCAAACATTTATCACATGTGAAACCAAACCCTGATATACTGTAGTGGGTTGTTCGTGTTATCAAACTTCACTGTTATCCCGACAATCTAACAATGAAACACAGTAGTAGAAGTTTATATAACCCAGTATGAACCTTAAATGAGATCGTAGTTATTTTTTGGGTGATCATTAAGTTAAAGTCAACTTCATCACAAAATGAGTGAATGAAGCGGTCGACAGTCATGCTGAATCAGTAATCTGACCTGTCCGCTTTTTCTCAGGTTCTCCTAAAAGGGGCTGAAGTGCAGTGATGATGTCATCAGGGTGCGCCTGCTGGGGGTGCTGCTGGGTGCAGTGGGACAACAGTTGGGAACAGCTGGGAGAGAAGAGGTTGCACAGCCGACACATGAACACAGAACCAGCTGGAGAGACAGGATCAGGGTATGGGGCAACAAGAGGGGGTAAAATTATTATATAAAAGAGATTGAAAAGAACATTTCAAACATGTATACACATAATTTCTTTTTTTTTTTACATTTATGTCAGCTAAAGATTTGCAAGTACACACAACACACACACACACACACACATGATTCTCATGAGGTTTGGACCAAGGGTCACTTTCTGCCTTCAATCGTGCACATAACAAAGCAATGAAACAGATGCTATGTTGAAGCTGCATTTTCCATTTTTGTACAAGTAATAACTACCTGTACTTGAATTGGGTTTACAACACGATAAACACTACGGGACACATTTTATAGTCGTCGGTTTATTTTAATTTGGCGTAAGATAATATGCAGACACGACAAACATATTCGACTTAAAAAAGCCAGAATTCGTACCTGTTTTTTGCGCGTCCATTTCTCCAACGTCTAAATATCAAAGCAATACTAATTCATGGAATGATCTGATACATTATTTTACCGAATATAACTTCTGATTTCTCCTTAAGAGTCTAATTTTGCATCACGTACGTAGAATTTTCTGTCGAATCTGCCACACTGTTCCTCCAGCCAGCGGACACGAACGAGATTCAGTTAAACGGCGGCTATTGGAGCAGCGCCACCTGTGGCCGGAGGACTGTACTACGGCTTAGATTAGAGCGAATGCTTAAAAATGAAATATTAAAATAAATTAATTTTCTCGTGACACGTTCGAGATCGGGGAACAAATAAGTAGGAACGTTTTATTTGATCAGTGCTTTTAAACACAGGTTAAACGTTCTTCAAACAAAATAAGGAAAACAAGGAATCACAACATACACAAAGCACACCAACACAAGACTTAAAAATTATCACCGAAACAAAAAATCAAATTGGAAACTGGTAAAAAAGAAAAAGCAGCAGCAGTATCTTCTATCTTCTGAGTGAATACTCAGTTATCCGAAGTTGTTTAAATCAATCCACTGGACTTTAAGAAAGTTTCTTGGAGATGTCTCGCCTCCCATCCAAGAGGAGTCTTCAGTTCTGATGATGGTTGGTCTTGTTTCAGCTGATTATCCCTGTGGGGTGTGGTCAGTGCTATTCATATTCCAACGACCATACCTGAGACCTGTCTGGTTCCTCAAAAATGGTTGATGGGGTGTCAGGGGGTCGTTGAAATGCGAGTTTCACCACGCCTTTGTTTGCTAATGGTTCATTAGCACGAGACACTTCTGCGAGACACTAATCTGCTGAATTTTTTTCCAGATCTTGTGAGAGTGTCTCGTGCTAATGAGCCATTAACAATCAAAGGCTAGGTGAAAACTCACATGTCAACGACCACCTTTGACAAATACACTCCTATAGATGTAGTTGAAGGAATGTTTGTTACTTATTTCTTTAAAATCCATATTTTGGGTTGGTTGCGAGAGTGCAGGTGACACAGTGATGTCCTGGTTTGCACGGCCTCCGCCCAGGCAGAGGCGGTACTGGCTTAGTTTTGTGAAATCATCCCAACTCGGAAACTCTCTATTTAAACTAAAAATAAATAAAGAAATAACAAGAAGGGAGAAAAAACAAGATTAATAAATAAAATAGTATACTGTATAATAGTATGTAATTTGCACTTGAGAAATCCCTGAAGTAAGCAAAAAAGGCAACTCTCTTCTCCTTTTTCTTGTTCTTGTTCTTGTTCTTCTTTAGAAATGGGCTTATTTACTGCGTTGTTGGAAGTATAGTTTTTGGTCAAACCACACTTTTTAGACACTCTGATCTTATATGCTCTCGCGGGCCACATTTGGCCCCCCGGCCTTGAGTTTGACACGAGCTCTACTGGATTCTGAGTGGTTGCTCCCTTCCGTTTATTTTTAAACTGGTTTTACTGGAAATATCTGATCTATTTCAGTAATATCCTTTGTGTGCTAACAAGAAGTGTCCAAATGACTACATAAGGTGCATCTCCGTCCCAGCAGGTAAAGACTATGTCCCCTCCAGAGATCACGTCCCTCTCGTGGGACGTCCCTCTCACATGACAGTGAAGGGATGCCCCTCTTCCTACAAGGACTGTAAGGTGTGGCCTGGAGGCGGCCGGGCCTGGGACTGGAGGGAGACCGGGACCAACCATCACCCTGGAGTCCAGCCTGCTGACCTGGAGGAGGTGCTGAAGAAGGGAGTGGAGCTGCTGGTCATTGGACGAGGGATGTCTGAAGCTCTGCAGGTTCCCTCGGCAACTGTGGACTTTGTAAAGCAAAAAGGCATTGATGTCAGAATCCTGCAGAGAGAGATGGCCGTCGCTGAATACAACAAACTGGCTGAGCAGGGCACCAAAGTGGGTGGGGTCTTCCATTCCACCTGCTGACCACACCTTGATCTCGCTACAACAGGAAAACACATCCTACAATCAAAGCATTCGTCAGATCTGTATTTATGTTTGGACGGAAACGTCAGTCGGTTTCTGTATCAAGTAGAGGCACGATTAATATTTGCTCATAAAGATGAAAATGTGTTGCTGTAAAAGAATAAAATCTTCTTCTTTAGCACTTTCATCCAATGTAAAATTGTAAAATGTTTGAATGCAATTAAAGTGTTTTTGGAAAAATCTAAAAAAATCTTCTTCTTCTTACTGCCGACAGTACACTTGGTCCCACCTAACAGAAGGTGGGGTGTCTTTAGCCACGCTGGATCGTTTCTACTGTTTTAAACACCATTTCAATGTTTTTAAAGACTGTAATATAATGCCAGCTGCTTTTACTGATCATTCTCTGGTTTTATGTCGCGTTGTGATGAGAAATATTTTACCTAGGAGTGCATACTGGCATTTTAATTCAACTTTAGCTTTAGACAGAGGCTTTAGAGAGATTTTAAGTTATTTTGGGAGCACTTTTATACTTAGAAAAGCTGATTTTACCTCTCTTAGGCAGTGGTGGGACTATGGCAAAACAGAGATAAAACTCCTGTGCCAGCAGTATACTCTGAAGGTCACACGTGACACCTGCCGGTCTATGAAAGACCTGGAGGCTGAGATCATGGAGTTAGAGACAAGCGCTTCCACAGGAAATCAGAGGTGTACTGAAATCCTCAAGTCCAAAAGAATGGCTTTAAGCCGACCTGTTGGATACTAAAGTACAGGGTGCTCTGGTCCGATCCAGGGTGCAAAACATCACAGAGATGGATGCTCCCTCTAGCTTCTTCTTCGGCCTGGAGAAGAAGCATGGACAGACCAACGTGATCCACTCCCTGCTGTCTGACACAGGACAGGAGCTGACAGAGTCTGGACAGATCAGAAGGTGAGCTGTGAGTTTTTATTCATCTTTGTATGACAGTGAGAAAACCAGCCACTGTAAGAGGAGTTCTGTGTAGAGCTACCTCAGGTCTCCATGGAGACAAATTCACAACTCGACCGGCCACTGGAGTTGGAGGAGCTCCACACTGCCCTGCAGAACATGCAGGGACGACGATCTCCGGGCACTGATGGTTTGACGGTCGAATTTTATAAAGCCTTCTGGGACATTCTAGCACATGATATGCTAACAGTGTTTAACGATAGTCTGGCTCAGGCTCCTTGCCACTGTCCTGCAGGAGGGCGGTCGTTGCCCTCCTGCCTAAAAAAGGCAATCTGCAGGACATCAAGAACTGGCGCCCTGTGTCACTGCTCTGCACCGATTACAAGATTCTGTCCAAGGCTTTGGCTACCAGGCTGAGGGAAGCTATGGAGCAGGTCATCCACCGGGATCAAACCTACTGTGTGCCCGGCAGGTCCATGGTAGACAATGTCTACCTTATTCAAGATGTTTTGGAGGTTTCCAGATCATTGGGTATAAATGCTGGTCTTGTTTCATTAGATCATGTTATTTCACTACAATGTGTGGCAGAAGTTATTTAACGTAGCAAATAGCGTATAAGAATTTAAAAAAGTCCATTCAGGATGTCTGTGTTGCAAACAAAAACTAGACTAAGTTGGCTAAGGGTGAAATTAGTTGCCTGACATGAGTCCTCAATTGTAATAGTTGCTAGGTCAGCAAAACTAAATTCCATACACAGTTGTCTTTTGCGACTTAGCAACACTTTAGAAAATAGCCTATAGCCGTGATGCGCTTTCTTCTGAGGCACTGGCTCTGGCTTCACGTAGAGTGACGTCTTGGAGAGTCAAAACCAATCAGTGTGTTTGGAGCTGTTCCGACTGAGACACATCTGCTTCCCATGTTCTTTTTGTAGATAATTCACACCGATGTTCACATAAAGTGTTAGAAATATTTGAAGGAGCCATATAGAAATATACTCAGGTTAACTGTGATTATTCATATGATAATGCCATTGTACATGTGCTTTATGTGCTTGAGGCTGAATGTAACAGACTGTGGCATTATCATTTGAAAGTGCTCTTTCTAAAGAAAAAAAATAAACTACGTTCTGAAAGGAGGTTTCAATCTGTCTTGCAAAAATCTGATTTTATGTGGTGTTTGACTGTTCAGATTACAAAAGAGCCATCCATTTACAATCCGGATGGTCTAAAAAAAAACGTGTTTCTGCTGCCAGTCTGGACGCAGCCAATAAGAGCGCTCCAGCCCACTCCACTAACCTGTTTGACATAGAAATGACTGGCAGACTAGAAAACGGGGGCTGAGTACAGGTTTTTATATATTTTGTTTTGTTTTGTCTTGTTTTTTGAGGGCGCTTGTATCCAGCGCCCTCGTACGCCCTCACATTGATTGTGCCCTGGGCGGTCGCCCACATTGCTCGTAGCAAAAACCGGCCCAGCTCCCAGAAATAAAGTTATGTGTTCAAAACCAGATATATTATGACAAAAAAAAATCTTTATTAAATATTACAAGACTTTACATACATTCTGTGATATTTTTTACATAAAAAAAAAACAATTCAGGCCAGTTCCAATGCTTAACAAAATCTAAAGACTAGCACTAGCACACACACATTCAAAGACAGAGAGAGACACACAAACTCATCACATCACACACACACACAAACACACGCACACACACACACAGACAGACACACACACACACAAACACACACACACCCTTTGTTATGAACAAGATTTTAGTTACAGGCAGACTTAATTCTTCTCCGTGCCTCTTTGTTTCTTTACTTCAGTTTTACTCTTTCTGCTTTTATTTGTTTGTCATAAATTTTGCTTCAGAATTTTTTTTCATAAGACCATCATAAGCAGACAACATGTTCATAAAACATCAGCATCAAAATCAGCAAAAATAAAAAAAAACCCAAAACAATTCAACAACAAAGCATCAGTAGCAGTTGTTTAGAAACAATCAAAATAAATCAGTATACTCTACTGCATAAGAAAGAAGAATGGCTGTAACCTGTCAAAAACATATAATAATGCAGTAAAACATTTCTACAAGAATAAGAAAAATTCCTCATTTTAACAATATTTTACAGATTATACTGCATAGTTATTAGCAGATGAAGTGAGAATTTCCCACTAACATGGGAACATAAATTTCTTTGTCCATTTTCTTTATCTATTGGGGGAACCTCCAAGATGAAGTGACAGCAATATTTTCATTTGTTGAATACAATCATGTTGTTGTCAGTTGCTTATCCGAATCTGGGTCAGGAATTTACGCTGATATCAGGAAGGAGGCGGGGTACGCGCTGAACAAGTCAGCGGTTCATCACAGGGCCACACATAGACAAACATGCATTCACAACCACAGTCATATCTACGGTCAATTTAGAGAGACCAATTCAGCAAAGCTGCATGTTTTTGGAGGTAGGAGGAAGGTGGAAAATCGGGAGAGAGAACCCATGCAGACACAGGAAGAACACGTAAACTCTCCACAGAAAGGGCCCAGATGGAATATTCTTATAGCAATATTTCATTTAACCTTATTTACAACTACTTTCTTCATATTTTTAGAATTTGAGTATTAGTATCACAGAGGTACTTAAATTATTTTTTTTATATTACACATATAAACTTTAGGTCTGGCTTGATATTTCCTTCTGTGATTGCTAGTGAATGGAGCATACACTTCAAGCACACACAGATATGTAAACACTTGTGCAAATTTGAAGTGATAGAAAAAAAAACCACAAACAAAATGTGTAATGTTCATCAAAATGCTTAATCTAGGATTTAAGTGAAAGATCTTCATGTTGGTTGGAGACCAATAACAAAACAAAAAAGTGAAAGAATGAAACGTTGTATCTCCACTCACACTAAGTTTTATTCAACCACAACTTAAAACTGTCTCAGTGGGTTATTCATGCCATAAAACAATCCAAACAAAATATTCCAAGTCTGTAGTGTATACCAGGATAGTGGAATTTTTAAGAGTGGATAAGATCTGATCATTCTGAAGGCACATGGTTTTATTATATCCTAGCAAATCACTCGTACACACAGGCTGTCAAAGTTTGTCTTGGGACACTTATTGCACTTGTTTAAAATGTGAGTATGATTTATAAAGGTTCAACAATACAACACATCTTTGTGTCTTTTTCAGAACTATTTCACAAAAAAATCCAAATATGCCTCATCTACGAACTACAAGCTATAACTTGTGATTTATTTTCTCTCCTTCAATAATATTTTCCACTTTTGTGAACTGTAATCTACTGTATATTAGGAAGAAAACATGGCAAAGAGTAAAACATATAAATCTAATACAATTACTGTAAAGACATGTATGAGAATCCTATGGTGCGCTTGTGTGAGCTAAAAGGGCCTGTTTGTTACGGTGTCAGCCAAAGTGACAAGGCTTGTGTGATTGGATTCCTGAGAACATTTATTGAGGGATACAATTGTTTATTCTCCACATTTGCTTCCAAAAAATGGCCGCTAGCCTTCCTAGGGTCCTTTAAAAACAATAAAATAATGCAAACAGAATATAAATTAGCGTACACAGACGTTCAGATGCAAGAAGACTGTGTGTGTGTTCACATGATGCAGCACTTGTTCTTGTGTGTCTGAGAGTCTTTGAAGCGGAGCCTCTGCTTGGATCGGTATTTCTCCAGGTAGGTGAGCTGCTTACTGTTGATGGCTCCACGGCGCTTCCTGGAAGTCACATAAACACAGATGGTGGAGGCCAAAGGTATTATTTCTTTCAATGTACACCTACAGATGCTGACTGCACATTATAGATTTAGTGCCCTTACTGTATGCCACTTACTATTGGGCATTAGGAAATCCACAGTGCCATATTTTGCCATATTTAGTTTTTACTTAAGGCAAAAAGGATTTCTCTTGTTCATTTAGCATTATGCATGTTGCCCCTCAATTTGCGGAACTTGTGTAACAGTACGGCAACAGTGTGTTTGGTCATTTGTCACATTTTATATTGTGATACCACCAGCAGATGGCACCATAGCTGCCCTACGTCAGTGAAAGCATGTGAGCCATTCTCTGCTTGGCCTTTTAGTTCTGTAATGTTAATAGCACTTAACAAAGAAAAGAAAGAGAATGTGAAAAAATATTCATTCACAGATTTGCCTGCATGAAATGGCTTGATGTTTGCTATGTCATGTAGTACTTACTGTCTGATGAGTTGAATAGCATCTTCATATTTCATCCCACTTTCTATCAGAGCCAGGGCAACCAGAACAGGAGCCCTGCGTACATGAATAAAAACAATAATATAAATAATATAAATGAAAATAATATAAATAATAATGATAACATAAATGAAAATATTATGTAACAGACTATTTAAGCGCTTCTGTTGATGCCTGGTGGGCTTCTCACCTCCCGAGTCCTGCCACACAGTGAACAGCAACACAGCATCCTGGATCCTCCTGAAACTTCTTCTTCAGCAGACTCAACCAATCATCAACCAGTTTACTGGGAGGTGAGGCTCCATCATCATATGGCCAATCCTGGGAAAAAAGAAGCAGATGAGATCAACTCCATGCCAGCTGCCGCTGACTAAAATAGTGTGTGTGTGTGTGTGTGTGTGTGTGTGTGTGTGTGTGTGTGTGTGTGTGTGTGTGTGTGTGTGTGTGTGTGTGTGTGTGTGTGTGTGTGTGTGTGTGTGTGTGTGTGTGTGTGTGTGTGTGTGTAGGCTCACCACCACATTAATGCCATCCTTCTCTAATGGTGTTTTATCATAGGTGATATCACAGACCCTGACAACTGTGGTGGCACCAAAGCGCTTCAGGTCCTAAATAATTTTTTTTGAAAAATCAGGTCAGTGAAAAATATATCAATGCATATTAAACATCATCAATCAATCAATCAATCAATCAATCAATCAAGTTTTATTTATATAGCGTTTAATCATGGCAGCAGACATTTCAAAGCGCTTTAACAGACAGAGAAACCCAACTGAACCCTCATAAATTTCAATACTAATATACTGTATGTCTGTCGTAGACCAGATGATGGTAGTACAGTACATTAGTTTCAAAGCCAAGCCAAATCACAAAATAATCAATTCAGTTAGTTGACTGGTGTTTCAGATATATCACCAGCCAGGAAAACAATACTTAGCTAAATATATGGCATTCATTTATGTGCATATCTATCTGTAAACATACAACTTTTTCTCACCTCTATGAAGGAGCTGAGTGTGTTGTCTGTAGGGTTGTGAGTGATTAGGAATCTCATGTTCTTGTGGCACAATTCCACTGGAGCTGGACGATTCATGGTGACCAGTGCAAACTTTAACTTCCAAGGATGATCTCTGACCTTTATGTACGAACAATCAGTTGTTCAATTGTCAGTAGCTCAGTGCTAACAGGAAGTAAGATGCAAGCCTAAAATCTGAACATCACCGTAAGAAAATAGACATCTTATTTTCTGTTGTACTATATTAAGAATAACCATAATCCAATGTGTGTTTGACACAAACACATTTCTCACAAGATAATTTATCATATTACAGCTAAAATGCACAGGTACAGATCATAAAATCATTGATTTCTGAATTCCACCTTTAGCTTCTTACGTAACATGCTAGTTCACAGTCACATTAGTATGGCTAATTCTGACACTTGAAGGCTCAGAGCAGAGAGATTGTTAAAACTTTATATGCAGCACATGCTTTTCCTGTTCTGACATGAAATCTTAAAAAAGTTGAGCTCCTTTCTGCTGTTTCTGGAACTTTTTAGTTTTTGAAATGCTGCCTAGCCTGTTATATCTAAAAACACCTCACAAGATCACAGACTCACAGTTGCTGTATGACGTGTGTGAAGGTCCGCATTCACCAAAGTCATGGTTATCCAAAAGCTCTTGAATCAATCTGCTGGGTTTGTGGAAACTCACTTGAAGACGTTTCACCTTAATTCTTCCTCAGTTCTGGTTGTGGTTGGTGTTGAATCAGCTTTTAACCACTGTGAGGTGTGGTCAGTGCTGTTCATATTCAACAGTCATTACCAGGACCTGTCTCTCAGCCCTAACGATGGTCATTGAGAGTATCAATGACCATCCAGGATTGATGGACCATTTCAGACTGCATTGAACCATTGTATTACTACTACTACTACTGTGCTACTTCACATGGTTCAATCTGCTGAAAGGTTCTTTTGCATAGTTTTGAAAGGAACTGATTGTAAACAAGCAAAAGATTAAGTCCATTCAGAGTATTCCTCTTCCTTGAGGTGAAAGCAGACTGCTCAATCCTGTCCTGAGGAGTTGGCCATACTTTCATTGAGTTGCTGTTTGGTTTTCTTGATGCAAAGATCTGAGTGTTCCTCACTGCATTTGACCTCACACACTAGGTTGCACTTCTGAATGTGTGGTGTGGGGTCTTTTGGGTGGAACAGTCTTTATCTGTAGATGTTGATTGGTTTGAAGAACACAGGGATCTGATGTTTCTTAAAGATCCTCAACCATTTTTCCAACACTCGACATATATGGGATGACTATGATTTGCCTGCTCTCCTCTTCCATCCTCACTGGGTTGTTTTCCTTTCAGTATCTTGTTTGATTCTTCATAAAGGTCCAGTCAGGATGTCCACAAGTCTTTTCCCCTTCCAGGTGTTTGAGTTCTTTTTTATGGACTTGAGTACTGGTGGGTAACTTGACCACCGTGTTGCAGGATCCTGATGACTCCTAACTTGTGCTCCAGTGGATGGTAAGAGTTAAAAAACAGGTACTGGTCATTGTGTGCTTGTTTCCTGTATACCCCAACATTCAGACTTCTGTCCTCTTCTATGTGAACCTCACAATCCAAAAAGGGCAAACTGTTTTCCTTTATGTCTTCTCTGGTGAACTTGACGTTGTTGACCCATTTGTGTCTACATATCAGAACCAGTGGCTCGGTGTTGCTCCGCTGAAAGAGGTCAGAGTCCTGTGCTCCACTTTTTCCATGCACAGATTCATCACAACATCCCATGGCACATCCATGTTTGCGCCTACAGAAGCTCCCTCTGTACTGAAAATAGGTGGCATTCAGGCAGAGGTCCAGTAGTTGGCAAATTTGTTCTGGATTGATGTTCGTCCTACTGCTAAGGGTTGAAGCCATCGTCTCATAGTTTCCACTGCCTCCATTGTGGGAACGCATGTGAATAGGGAGATCACATTGTAGGATATGCTCTCATTTGTATCCAACTCAGTCACCTCACCTTTCCCACAAAGTTCATGGAGTTTTGCACATGGAGGGGGTTCTTCACCACCTGGCAATTGTCGTTGGAATATGAATAGCACTGATCACACCTCAAAGAGGTTAGAAGCTGAGGCAACACCAATTGTGACCAGAACAGAAGAAGCCTCTTGGATGAAAGGTGAAACATCGTCACGGAACTTTCTACAAATCCAGTGGATTGATTTCACACTAAACTTGTTTTTGGATAGTCTCTGAATGTGTATTTTAACAAACGAATCTACAAACCACAATGTTAAAAGAAGAATGTACGCACCACAACTGTATTTTCACATGCTTAATTCAACCTAAATGTTCTCATGTTGAAATGTGATAACAAGTATGTGACTGCATTTATTCTTGATTCACTTTTTTTAGTTAAAAGCACAGTTTGTGTAAGATGTATTTATATTCCAGCAATCTTAATATACTGTACTTCTAAAAAAGAAAAAGGCAATAAAGTGAATGTGAGTAAACTATGCTATTGGGTTGGTTAGAGATTATTGTCTTGCTTGGTCAATGTTATCAATCCATATCACAGTAGAGTAGGCAGAAGGCATATCGGGATGTTCCTCCTCTCAATAGAATTAATACTAGCTTTATAGCAAATATAATTTTTTTTCAGTGTGATTAGAGTGCTACAAGTGTTTTATCACTAAATAATTTCCTGTTATTTTTAGGAAAAATAGGGACAAAATTTACATTTCAATTTAAAGTTGAGAACATCAAAATAGTCCTGTAAATAAATCTTTGTCTTCTGGAAAGTCCAGCCATTTGTTGAATTTAAGGATAAAAACAAACAGAAACAACAATACACAGTCCTGTAATAACCAGTCACATGTTTATGTCATTATTAAAAAGCATTGGTGTGTCACTATATTTACTTGAAATCTGTTCACCTTTAGCTCCAGCTGCAGCAGTTAGCTGTCTTTGACTTAAGTCAGCCCTCCAGATGACTGTGGACTTCCTGTCCCTTCTGGACTATCCTTGCAGTAGATGTGTGTAGGTGTTCAAGTTATTTTTGAAATTCTGAGGCCCTCTTGTCTTGAATCACCCCATCAGCTGATTGTATCCTATAGTCCAGGATGCTACAGAGAGTTAACTCTCTCTATGATTGTCTTTTTTTCTCTCACTGATTGTCTGGTCCTTTTCCCTTTCTTTGCTCTTTCCTTCTTGCGCCACTCAGCTTTCAGTGTCGAGGCTCCACTCGTTACCCCATGAGCTAGCTTGTCCAGAGGGCAAAGGCCAACGGTCTTTCAGGTTTCAAGGCCAAAGGACTGCATGGTGCATCTTCATCCCAGACAGCATCTAAATGTGTTGTGCATGGCAGTAGTCACCACTCTGCCGCACAAACTCCATCAACCAGCAATTCTGAAATATGAAACAAACAAAAATACCATTCAGTCATCAGCTTTCAGAAAAGAGTAACGACAACATCTTTTATCAACAATATAGAGACCAGGAGGGCAGCTGAGGCTACCTACCACCACAGAAATCTACACAAGTAGGTGTAGAAGGAGGGCCACCCACATCATGAGAGACCCCACCCACCCAGCACCCTGTCTGTTCCAACCCCTCCCCTACGGGAGGGGCAGGAGACTACGGAGCATCCGGAGCAGGACCACCAGGCTGAGGAACAGCTTCTTCCCAGAGGCTGTTAGACAGCTAAACTCCTGTGGTGCTCTGTAGTCACCCTCACGACGCCCCGAGTGTCACCACAGACACACGGGGAGCTGGTGCAACATGATGCTTCATCAGGTGCAATAGATGGAGCACCCACATACTTAAGCTGCTACACTGTAAATAGATTTTGCTGTTCAGACACTTTTCAATTTACACTTTTCAATTTACACTTTAAAATTCTTAACTTTTCTCTGTTCTCCTATTTATCTTACATTTTTAACCTATTTTTTCTTAACTTATCTTATTTATCAACCGGGCTTACTGGGACCTTCAGAGACGTATTTCATACTGTCATATGTAAACATGTGTCAGCATGACAAATAAAGACTCTGACTCTGACTCTAATGAAGACAGTATAACATACATCCTGGACATGGCACTACTGTATATGCATTTTTATGTTTTTTCACTGAACCTATAGGAAAAAAAGTATATACATTTATATGTAAATGCCACGACCCGCGACAGCAGATGAGGCGGTTGTGACAATGAATATATGTAAATGGAGGACAACACTATGGCCCCGTCCACACGATGACAGATTTTTTCAAAAACGCAACTTTTTGAAAACGCATCAAAAACGATTTGCATCCACACGACAACGTTTTCAAAAAAAATCTCCGTCCACACGTACATGCATCAGTGCGTTTTCGAAGATGGCTACAAGGATGCCAAACCATGTGGTGGAAGTATTGAGTCAAACTTTATCCAATAGGAATCCTCCGTGTTTTGTTGTCACAAAACGCCTGCAAGAATGCTGCCATCAAAAGAGTTCGTACATCCATCATGTTTGTACACACGGGCCCATAAATATGACGTCACAGCGATTTTCGTCGCAGGCAAGACATCAGCGTTTTTAAAAAGTTGCGGATACACCGTCCACACGACAACACAGACCCAGCGTTTTTAAAAAAATCGACCTAGGCCAGCATTTTCAAAAAGTTGCGGCATCGTGTGGACGGGGCCTATGTAAATAAAAATGTTTGGATAAACCAATCCGTGTGTCTACATGCAGTATTTACAGTGGTACCTCTACTTACGAAATTAATTGGTTCCAGAAGAAATTACGTAACTAGAAAATTGAGTAAGTAGAGACATGTTTTCAATGGAAATGCCCTAATCCGTTTCAAGCCCCCAAAAATTCCGACATGTTTTATAAAGCATAAAAATGCATCGAAACATGTAACAAATACATGCTACGATTAGATTACTACACAATAAATGAGAGTTGTGCATAACATAAAAAACAAAGAATAAAGAATAATAATGACGGCCATTTACCTTTTAACTGCTGTCCCCATTGTTTTTTGCCCTCTTTGGTTCATGCGCTCCTATCTCACGATGCCGAACAACAGCTACCCACGCGATGCCTTAAACTCCATAAATTTCCTTTTGTTTCAATAACGTGGCGATTGTAGATGCATTTCGGCCATATTCTTTGGCGAGGTCAACCAAACGGATCCCTTTCTCATGTTTTTCTATTATCTCTTGCTTTGTTTGTACGGACAAAAAAACTCTTTTCTTCTTCTTTTCTTTTCCTCTTTTCTCCATCACTTTCTTGGGGTCCATAGCGAATACTCAAGAAGTTAATACAGTATATTTTTGCAAAACTATCAGAACACCTCACGGGTCGAGAGTCGAATGACGAGGACCCTGCATGAACACCAATTTAGCTCCACATAGAGGTGGAGTGGCATCCCTATTTTGAAACTGTCCATAAGTGTGAGCACATGCGTGCGTGTTTGTCTGTGTGTCTCCAAGTGGCTTCGCAGTGCACTGGCTTCGCGCCCGTTGTGTTCCCTGCCTCAAGCCCCCAGTCGATTGGGATAGGCTCCAGCTCTCCGCGACCCACTACAGCAGAAGAAATGTGTTTGATGATAAATGAATGAATGGATGTTTGGAGTTTAAACAGCAGTTCAGACGGCGGAATCCTGTTTGACAACATGTGCTGTTGCGTACTCTAAAAACAAATGCCGGTTACTCCTGTGGTTAGTTAATTGCTCTGCTTAACAAGAAAACACACTGGCAGCTAACCAAGCCTTGCACTGATAGTATTTTGTAATGGGTTGGACAGTATCCTGAAAATGCCATTTCAAAAGTTTAACTTTATTATGTTACTAAGAATTAACCAAGTTTGGATAATGTGAGGAAATGTGATCAAAGATGTCATCTTCTTCCACTCACATACAGTAGATAAACTACTAGGGAAAGTCCAAGGGTATTCTGGGTAAGCTGTTGTCGCCTCTTCACCTCAGCCCTGACAATACACACACACACATAATCACATGCCGACTTACTCACTAAATCCTCTAGAAGAGTGTAGTCTATTTAGGTTGTTGACTGTCTATGATTAGGAATTTATCCAATGCTTATCAGGATAGAGGTCATTTATTTTCCATCCAGTCAGTTCAAAATCCATACAGAGCAATTACTCTACTAAAATACATTTTACACACATCTGCGTTTTCTGGTTTTATACCCTCATTTTTATACCCTCAACACAAGCCCTCCAAAATGAAAACACAGACTGTAAAATTCAGTAATGTACTGTAGTCACTTTTGTTATTCGCCTGGTAATCACAGATGTCTGTTTAGGTTCTCACTGATAATTAAAGCCAGGTGACAATAAGCAGTAAGTAACATGTAACAACATAAAAGGGTATGAGAGAAATGATCAGAAAGAAGCAATCATTCCAATTAAAACTGTGACGCCAAACATCCGTGTTACTATAGTTTGGTTTGTAAAAATAGTAACATCCATTCCGCTGGCTGTCTCCATGTCAGAGGCTGCCTCGGGACCCAAAGAAATAAAAATTGATGTCAGCAATATTTTAAAAATGCGTTACCGTAGGTTTTCAAACTTTCCTACAGTCTACCTAATGTGATGCCAAAGGATACACAGGTACGTTTTTAGATTAGTAGTGAAGACAATAAAACAGGTTACAGTAAACTTCTAGTATAGTACAGTAACCCCTGTCAGAGCACATCATTCACATCTACTACCTTCCAGTTAGCAGCAGATTTCCTATAAAGGCTACAATCAAGTCACCCTGAAGAAATAGATATACAGTACTAAATACCAAAGTTGGAGAGCCTATAATAAAAAGCTTTACCTCAGAAGACAGCTTGGCTAACTGGAAAATCCACAAACCACTGACTGGTAGTTACATAAAGTCCTTCAGACACAGCAAGCAGTCGCCCTACAACAGTGTGAGTGCTGACAGAAAGCAAGCTGACTGCCTGTTATAGTAAACCCCTGCAGATACTGAATATCCTGCAGCTGTATTTATAGCTGTTCTCTATATGAGTGACTGATTCTGACACATCACATTTTTAAGGGAAAACAGTCTCTGAGGCTGGTGCACCCAAGTATCCTTTCTCTCAACCTTTTCCAGTGGAGAACTACTATTAGCTCATATATTATCCTCATGGATATAGATACAGTTAGTTGAAGGAGTTAACTAATCAAGCTAAGATTAAAAACTTTCAATTGAATCCAAAAATGATGATTTCTGCATTGAAAAAACAAACAAATGCCGTTTCAACCGGAGGCTTTTCCTTACCTGCTCTTATGCTGTCATCTCCAACCACAGAATGAAGTCTAGCTCCTTCTGCCTCAAGTCCACCAGTTTGTCGTTTCTACTACCACAAACTGGAATGTCTCATAGTCACGCAACAGAAAATGAAGTCCTACTGCAACAACCTGTAGCTCTGCCCCACTGAGCTATCTACCTATCCCCGCTCCTCCCGGCCTAACCACTGCAGGGCATTGTGCAAGCCTAATTGTAGCTCTACCTCGCCTGCAGCAGTGCAGTGATCCCAGTTGAGGATCTGCTGTGAGCCGGTCTAATCAGGCTGAACAGCCATCTGACCCTGACAGCCCTGTCATCACCAGAACACTCTACAGTTAATACTCTTACAAAGAGAGGAGAAGAGCCTCAGTCCCTCCTCCACTTCTTCATCCACTCAACTCCTTTTCCTCCCCCTCTTCCAAGGTAAAGAAGAGGTAGTGTCTCCTTCTCTTCTCTTCTCTTCTCTTCTCTTCTCTTCTCTTCTCTTCTCTTCTCTTCTCTTCTCACCTCTTCTTCATGATAAAGAACACAGGGTTCAGTGGAAGAAGTAAGTGATCTCACAGATGTTCCAGAATGCCGGCAAAATAATGCAGATCACCGTTTTCAGCTAATGATCTTCTGACATGTAACTAAAATAAAAGGGAGCTTTTAGGTCTGATGGGCCATGTCTGGCCCCTCTCTTGTTTTGCTATACCTCTCTCTCCCTCCCTCTCCTTTTCATTCCCTCCCTTAACAAACTAAAAATAGATAGTCCTTTGAGCTACTAGATGGAAAACCTTTGAGTTTCCCTCCATGGATTTGTCTTCTTCATTACCGATACCTGTTTAATTGTTATTGTTTTCTTCAGACTAAAATATGATATGTCGCTATTATATTGTTACCACAGCCCATCAGCTATATGTCAAAAAATTGTAGGATGCATTTTCTTAAAACATTCACTGAGATGTTCCTCAAAGAAATTCACACAGCTTTTTAGGATTGATTTTTAAGTTATCTGGATTTATGCAACTTGTTTACAGCATTGAGGTAAGAATAAGTCCAGAGAGTCACAAGGCAGTCACAGACTTTTTAAAGCACAACAAGCTGGGGCCTCACCTCACTATCAATCACGCTCAGCAGACATTAGCGTGACTTCTCACCCACACACAGTTGTAAAATAAACCCCTCATCTTCCTCGTTTAAAATTAGCTAAAAGATTACTTGAGGGCTTTCCAGATTATAACATAAAAATTTGTTCGGAATCCATGCCTAAAAAAATGTACCTGTGTAAAGGATTAAGGATAAGTTGACCTTGATAGCCTTGAATGAAGACCTTGAGTGCAAACAACATCTAAACAAAGAATATCAGTGAACGTGGCTGATTCACATTCTGTACAGTTCATGCATTTCAAATGAAATGAAATATGGTTTGAAGGGCCTGGAAGCTTAAGAGAGACATGGACAAGACATTTACAAAAGGTTGAGTGGAACTGTTTGGTATGTGACCAAGGAAGAAGCCAATTTTATGTACTCTCAATTTATTGTCTTGACAGTTTGGAGACCAACTTAATACAGGGAGGGTTGTTGTAGCTGACTGACTGCACTGCTTTAATAATCAACCATAAAACATATACTTATGCACACTTAAACTACAGTACATCAATTGTTTTCACAGGTTGAATTAGAAATAAAATGGATTTCTAAAAGAATTACTGTATTGTGGTAGAGAGAAAAAGGAATTAATTATACATTACTATTCATCAGGAACAGGTTTCCATTGTCTCATTACTTTAGCTGTTTCCTATATCCATATAAGCACAACTCTTTGAAATCAATGTTTCCTGCATGGGATCTTCCTGAGAAGCTGTCTGCTTCACTCTTACCATGTGTTTTGACTCTACAAACGGCAGTGCCCTGGCCTAAACATGGCTGCTCCAATGGTTTCTGGAAATGTGAGCTGACACTTTGTAGGTCAACCTTCAGCTGGCAGTCTTCTGCTCCTTCAGACACCTATAGGACTCTTTGGGTACCAGTTGTAGCCTGGGTTGACAGACAAAGATCTCAGCGCTGAATCCTTACCACATGGAAATGCCAAGGAAGAGTTCGAGCCTTATTTTATCAGCCAATCATCACTGATGGTGACGAGCATGAGTTATTATTTTCAACCTCACCTGCCAAAGTTTGACCAAAGCAGCAACTATGAATAGAGATAATTTATTACCTTGTTTTTTTTTCCATTTCAACAGCTTTCAGTGCTTCAAATGAGTTGATTTTAAGTCAAACCAAAGGTATTCATTTCATATCTTGTCAAAGTGTGAGTACATGTCAGCATTTTATGTAATTGTCAGTCATTTAAACTAAAAATTATGAATGTGTAGGTTCCAGTGAATATTAGTGATAAAAAAGATGAAGAACAGTAAATACATGTAACATCAAGAACATTGTGCGATTGTTTTAAACGTGTTGTGTGTCTCTTCAATATTTTAATTTTTTAAAAGTTTGTTTACCTGGTGTTTTTATTAGATTCCTCTTCCTCTATTTTTGATGTTATATATTAATTGGTGCTATTGAAATTTTATTTTAAAGCAGAACACTGTGGGAAACTGTTTCAACCACAATGTCTATAATAATAACTATAATAATAACAGTAATAGTAATAATAATAATTATTATTATTATTATTATTATTATTATTAATGGTCAGTAATTAACTGTAAGCGCTGTTGTTTATCTTTACATCAGCCAGATATAAGGACAGTCCTCTAATAAATCAACCTGATGGCATCTCTAAAGATTTGGGTAGTACCAATGACAAATGATTGATGTGGGAATGGAAGCAATCATTTATGCTGAACTACCATGTTGATATATACAATTACAAAGTGTATCCACTCCACTGTACTATTTTGTAATTCAGTCCGACAGGCACACTACTAATGCAGTAGTGTGACATACTGATTCCCAGAGCAATGAGAAGAAAGTGGATATGAAAAGGAAGTCTGATTACTGTCAATATTTATACCATGTAGATTGTAAGCTGCTATTTCCTTTTTATCTACAAAGAATATGTTAACAACGTTTTCAGATGTACACTTCTATTTAGCTAATGTGATGTCTCAGCAGCTGCATAAATATTCTTGAAAACTGAGCCCCTCACTGGCCCGAGTGGATGGCGAAGAAGCTGCAGTATGTTCCGTGCTGGATCAAATTATGTTTCTGGGGCGTCATTTCCTACCCATACTAATATTTTGAAGGTCAACTGGATTACTCAAAGAAACAAGTGTAACGTTTTGCATATAAGTTTACAGTTCACTACAATATTGCACGCTGTTTATGCCATAGGAGGAAGAAGGATTGCATTGTTGCAAAGTAATTTCATCCATACATTAAATACTGAAAAACAGGAAACAATATTTCTTTACATTATTTACTGCAGTCGTTTCAAACCTGTGTGATAGTAACCCCTAAAATGATGCAAACTGAATCTTAAAAAACAAACAAACCATTGATCCTGCAAAAATTCAAGTCAAGTTTTTGTGTGAAAACGTAAAAAAAAATTTTTTAAATTAAAATTAAATAACGCTGAAAAACAGCCCTCCTTGGTAAATCTATCTAGAACCTATAAACAAGAAATTTGTATTGTGTTACAATAATGGGGGCGGCAGTGGCTCAGTGGTAAAGCGGGCGGTAGAGCAGGTCGTCCTATGATTTAAGATCGGCGGTTCGATTCCCGCTCCCGCCCCCCCAAAAATACCCGGAGGTGAGCTGACAGTGGGAGGTGTCAGCTCATCTCCGGAGCACTGCCGAGGCACCCTTGAGCAAGGTGCCGTCCCCTTTACAAATTGCTCATTTGAGGCGCACCAAGAAGGAGCTGCCTGCCACTCTACCTCCCATGCATGCCTACAGGCCCCTTTGTGTGTGTGTGTGATACAGGGGCCTGTACTCACTAATATATATGTATGCATGCGTTTGTAATCAGTAGCTAGAGTGTGCGTTCTTAATTTCCCTTCGGGGATCAAACCAGTATATAAAATTAAAAAAAAATAAATAAATAAATAAATAAATAATAAGCAATATAAATAAGTAGAGTTTAAATTTCTTAGCGGATTGAAGGCGTTTTTACTTTGAAACAATAGAAAAACGTGTCTGGAATCAAATGCTTAAACTAAAATCTCCTTCATGCACTGATTGTGGCTGTACAACTACAGTACAACTGTATAGTACAACTACTGTGTCTTTAATCATACTGTACAAAGAATTGACAAAAGGTGTTTTTTGCACAAAAACACACCGATTGTCATGCTCACAGGAAAATGTCCTAACATGAATGTACCGTATGTGTTCGGAGAAAGGGATTCTAAGAAAAATCACATGTATACTAGCACACACACACACACACACACACACACACACACACACACACACACACACACACACACACACACACACACACACACACACACACACACACACACACACACGTCTGGCATGTAGCAAGCAGCAGCAGCTGCTGCTTGTATAATTAGAATGTTTTGAAAGCTGAGAGTTGGGCCACAGAACTTTCACCTGCAGAGTTTTTGACAAGCAACAGTCAACTTGACAATACAACTTTTTTAATGCCACTTTCACTCAATTTCTATGCCACAAAGCTAAAAGTTAAATATAATGAAAAAAGAACATTTAAATGGGTAGGATGTAGCCACAAGAGGACAAATGCAGCCACATGAGGACAAATGTAGCCACAAGAGGACAAATGTAGCCACGTGAGGACACAAGCCAGTGTCTTATTGTGTCAGTCCCAAGCCTGGATAAATACAGAGGGTTGCATCAGGAGGGCATCCGGCGTATAACTTGTGGCAAATCAAACATGCTAATTACCCGATCGGTAACAACGACCGCCATTGGCGCTGTTGACCTGCAGGCCGCCGGTAGAAATTGGACTACTGTTTGTCGAAGAAAGAGAGGAGGAAAGTGTGATTGTAGGAAGAGAGAGAAGAGGAACGCCAAGAGTATAGGACTGAGAGTAGGGACGTTGAATGTTGGAACTACGACAGGAAAAGGTAGGCAGTTGGTTGACATGATGCAGAGAAGGAAGGTAGACATACTGTGTGTCCAGGAGACCAGGTGGAAAGGTAGCAAGGCTAGAAGTTTAGGAGCAGGGTTCAAGTTGTTCTATTATGGTGTAGATAGGAAGAGAAATGGAGTAGGAGTTATCTTGAAGGAGGAGTTTGTTAGGAATGTCCTGGAGGTAAAAAGAGTGCCAGATAGAGTGATGAGTCTGAAGCTACAAATAGAAGGTCTGATGTTCAATGTTGTTAGTATGCTCCAGAGGTAGGATTTGAGCTGGAGCAGAAGGAGAAATTATGGTTGAACTGTAATGAAGTAATGCAGAGCATACCGAGAAGTGAGAGAGTTGTCATTGGAGCAGACTTCAATGGACATGTTGGTACAGTAAACAGAGGTGATAAGGAGGTGATGGGCAGGTTTGGTATCCAGGAGAGGAACGCAGAAGGACAGATGGTGGTTGACTTTGCAAAAAGGATGGAAATGGCTATAGTGAATACTTTCTTCCAGAAGAGGCAGGGACATAGGGTGACCTATAAGAGTGGTGGGAGGAGCACACAGTTAGACTACATCTTGTGTCTACAGTGTAATCTGAAGGAGATCAGTGACTGCAATGTAGTGGTAGGCGAGAGTGTAGCCAAACAGCATAGGATGGTGGTGTGTAGGATGACTCTGGTGGTGAGGAAGATGAAAAGGACAAAGGCAGAGCAGAAGACAAAATGGTGGAAGCTGAAAAAGGAAGAGTGTTGCATGACTTTTAGGAAGGAGTTAAGACAGGCTCTGGGTGGTCAGGAGGTGCTCAGGAGGACAACTACAGCTAATGTGATCACAGAGACAGGCAGGAGAGTACTTGGTGTGTCATCTGGAAGGAAAGTAGACAAGGAGACTTGATGGTGGAATGAGGAGGTACAGAAGTGCATACAGAGAAAGAGGTTAGCTAAGAAGAAGTGGGACACTGAGAGGACTGAGGAGAGTAGACAGGAGTACAGGTGAAGGTAGAGGTAGCAAAGGCCAAACAAGAAGCTTATGATGACTTGTATGCTAGGTTAGACAGTAAGGAGGGAGAGCTGATCTATACCGGTTGACAAGACAGAGAGACAGAGATGGGAAGGACGTGCAGCAGGTTAGGGTGATTAAGGATAGGGACGGAAGACTATTGACAGGTGCCAGTAGTGTGATGGGAAGATGGAAAGAGTATTTTGAAGAGTTGATGAACGTGGAAAATGAGAGAAAACAAAGACTAGAAGAGGTGACTGTTGTGGACCAGGATGTAGCAAAGATTAGTCAGGATGAAGTGAGGAGGGCACTGAAGAGGATGAAAGAATGGAAAGGCAGTCGGTCCTGATGATATACCTGTAGAGGTTTGGAAGTGTCTAGGAGAGGTGGCAGTAGAGTTTCTGACTGGGTTGTTCAACAGGATCTTAGATAGTGAGAAGATGCCTGAGGAATGGAGGAGAAGTGTGCTGGTGCTCATTTTTAAGAACAGGGGAGATGTGCAGAGTTGTGGCAACTACAGAGGAATAAAGCTGATGAGCCATACAATGAAGTTATGGGAAAGAGTAGTTGAAGCTAGACTAAGGGCAGAAGTGAACATTTGTGAGCAGCAGTATGGTTTCATGCCAAATAGAGTACTACAGATGCAGTATTTGCTTTGAGGATGTTGATAGAGAAGTACAGAGAAGGCCAGAGGGAGCTGCATTGTGTTTTTGTAGATCTGGAGAAAGCTTATGGCAGGGTGCCCAGAGAGGAACTGTGGTATTGTATGAGGAAGTCTGGAGTGGCAGAGAAGTATGTTAGAGCGGTGCAGGACATGTATGAGGACTGTAAGACAGCGGTGAGGTGTGCTGTAGGTGTGACAGAGGAGTTCAAGGTGGAGGTGGGACTGCATCAGGGATCAGCTCTGAGCCCCTTCTTGTTCGCTATGGTGATGTACAGGCTGACAGACGAGGTTAGACAGGAATCTCCATGGACTATGATGTTTGGAGATGACATTGTGATCAGCAGTGAGATAAGGGAACAGGTGAAGGAGAAGCTAGAGAGGTGGAGGTTTGTCCTGGAAAGGAGAGGAATGAAGGTCAGCCGCAGTAAGACAGAGTACATGTGTGTGAATGAGAAGGACCCAAGTGGAAGAGTGAGGTTACAGGGAGAAGAGATCAAGAAGGTGGAGGATTTTAAGTACTTAGGATCAAAAGCCCAGAGCAATGGAGAGTGTGGAAAAGAGGAGAAGAAGCGTGTACAGGCAGGATAGAATGGGTGGAGAAAAGTGTCAGGTGTGATGTGTGATCGAAGAGTTTCAGCTAAAATGAAAGGAAAAGTGTACAAAACTGTGGTGAGACCAGCGATGTTGTCTGGTCTGGAGACAGTGTCACTGAGGAAAAGACAGGAGACAGAGCTGGAGGTAGCAGAGATGAAGATGCTGAGGTTCTCTTTGGGAGTGACCAGGAAGGATAGGATTAGGAATGAGTACATCAGGGACAGCACATGTTAGAGGTTTTGGGGAAATAGTCAGAGAGGCCAGACTGAGATGGTTTGGACATGTCCAGAGGAAAGATTGTGAATATATTGGTAGAAGGATGCTGAGTTTTGAACTGCCAGGCAGGAGGCCTAGGGGAAGATCAAAGAGGAGGTTTATGGATGTAGTGAAAGAGGACATGAAGGTAGTTGGTGTGAGAGAAGAGGATGCAGAAGACAGGGTTAGATGGAGGCAATTGATTCGCTGTGGCCACCCCTGAAGGGAAAAGCCGAAAGGAAAAGAAGAAGGATAACCCCTCTTGTGTATTTGCAGCTCCAGGAGCTAATAGAAAGAATTTAGAGTGTAAATTTCTCAGGCAGCCAAGAATTCCCATTATGTTGCAACACCTGAAAGTAATTGTCCCTTTATGCAGTTTATGTTTGAGTTTAATTATATGAGTAACATGCAATCACATTGTCTTATTGTTATCTTGATAATCATTCAAGTAAAATCACAATTTCTTTGGGATTGAGTTCACAAATTTTGAAGATTCATCAAATTTAACACCAAACTAAATCAGGACGGTTTCAGAAACAATTTTGGGTATTTTGTTTTTTTGCTATTTCACAGGAGTTAAATTGCCTTCACCAGCTCTAGAATGTTCATCAATCAAACTTTAACGTGTTACTGATTGTGGTGGGGCGGCACGGTGGCGCAGTGGTTAGCGCTGCCGCCTCACAACACGGCGGACCCGGGTTCGAGTCCTGCTCTGTGCGGAGTTCGCATGTCTGCGTGGGGTCTCTCTGGGTTCTCCGGCTTCCTCCCACCTCCAAAAGCATGCGCTTCAGGTTGATTGGCCGTTCCAAATTGCCCATAGGAACGAGTGTGTGTGCCTGGTTGTATGTGTTTGTGTGTGGCTCCACAGTGCACTGGCATTGTGCCCGGAGTGTCCCCTGCCTCATGCCCTATGCTGCCGAGATAGGTTCCGGCTCCACGTGACCTGCTGCAGCGGATATAGCGGTGGTAATCTGAAGATGACTGACTGATTGTGGGATGTTGCTGTCTGATTTTGTATTAGAATTTTAGGCATTATGAAATGCCAGAAAGAATAAGAACAAAAATGTAATTGTTACTTTTCTGCACTGATAAAGCTATCTCTCAATGCCCATCCCGTCTCAAAAAGGCTCCAAATGGGGCACATTATTTTATAACATTATACATCAGAAACAAAAGTAGAGCAAAATATATTCATATTAAATAGTCAACATTTTAAAAAATAAAGTTTATCAAATGAAAATCAAAGCAGAGCAATAACGTTCACCTTCTAGGATCGAATAGTTGACCTGAAACTCCATCTAGTGGATTCTCCATGGAAACAGCACACAGGTGCAGACTGCTAGAGCCACACTTTAATCTGACTGATGTCTCCAGACTAATCAATGTTTGTTTGTGTCGTTAATGACAACTGTGTTTTTAATGACAACTTTTATTGACTACAATCCTTATTCAGTTTAATGACAGCTTGAACACAGTGTTTTTAAACTGTCCTTTTCGTCCCTTACTATAAGCAGTAATATACAACCTTTTTTTAAAAATTGTATTAACTGTATAAATCCACGAAGGGAAATTTCGATTCCACTCTGCACACAGGTTAGTAGTTGCACACATATACAGTATAGTTTCAACAGGCCCATAAAACACACAAGGGGCCTGTGGGCATGCAGGTGAGAGAGAGCGGCAGGCAGCTATTTCATGGTACGCCTCCAATGAGCAACATGTAAAGGGGACGGTGCCTTACTCAAGATTGCCTCGGCAGTGCTTTGGAGGTGAGCTGACACCTCCTCCTGTCAGCCCACGCTCCTGGGCGGGCGGCAGTGGGAATCGAACCGCCTATCTTGGAGCATTGGACGATCCATCCATTCCTCCATCCATCTCTACTAAAACTTATATATAGAACATATATTAAAACATAAAAAAGCACAACAAAACAAAACAAGACAAGACAGAAAAGACAATAAAAGAAAGGAAAAGAAAAGAAAAACAGAACAAGATGAAACAAAACAAAATAATGGCATGACAATGTTGGTTGTAATGGGAAATGTCTTTAAATAATCGATGACACACGCCCTAAAATATGGGGCGGTGGTTAACGGTGAAATAGGCTAGCAGGCCAAAGCTTAGTCAGGGCTAGTATGAGCTAAAATAGTATCGGACTGACGTGAGGCTGAGCAAAACCCATCTGCTGCCCTTTACACTAAAAAGATTAAACCTTTTGCACACTCATCTCTCGTCTAACTGCGTTCAGGCTAGTGATGGCATTACTTCCTAAAGTAGTCACACAACAGTCTGCCGCATTTCCTCTCAATCAGCTGTTACTGTCTGCAGCATAGTTTCCATAGGGACCTCTGTCATAAGCTATAAGTAAATAAATGCTGTTGTGCTGTCTGTCAGCTGGAGAAATTCACATTGTTGAGAGTTGAGGACTACACTGTCAGTAAAAGAGAACACATTCATTCACCCAAACTGATTTTGTGCTGCTAACACATTAACCAGCGACCTTCTGCCATCATATGGTAAACACCATCTAATTCAATTATTTTGGACAAAACCATGCAATTTCAAGACATAGTATGTGTTAACAGTATTCTACCCATCAAATTTACTGTGTATTTCTCATTCTGTATATTTAGAGGAATTGCCTTACTGTGCTCAGTAAAGTGAGTTATATAGTAGTGATAGTTTTAAGTAAATTTAACCAGTAAAGTACCCTTATTTGCATTTCATTGTTTTGCATTACTTAAACCAAACAGAAAATATGGTCTATTTGCTACAAAAATCTCAGATGCCCAAATAGGCCCACTGATTTTTAAAAATGTGATCTTTCTTATTCTTTTATTTATTTATTTATTTATTTATACCAGGAATTAAAATGCCCGGAATTTTGAAAAATCGTTTGTTGCTTGTAATGTGAAAATGTTCAGTTCATACAATAACAACTGATTTTTGAGGAACAAGTTTTAACACCTTAAAATTAGCTGAACAGTAGACTGACTTAAATATTTAATTGATTTTAGTAGAACCTGTGAAACTGAGATTTGATGTTACTCCAACAGCTCAAGACATACATTGAAAATTAAGGACTGAGTAAACATTTAGTCACTCTCTTTCACAGGTGACATGGTGACAAACGCCTTATTTCTGACATCTTGTTTCACCACATTGCTTTTGTCATAAATGCTAACTTAAAACATCACGCAGAGATGGCAATGGAACCTTCCACTCATTTGGGCTTGGTGATCAACTGTGGTATTAAGTAGAATCATGACTTCAACAAAGTCAAACTAATCTAATGTAATGTATAGCATCTTCAGGTTAGAGGATATACCTTTGAAAATATCTGACCTCACTTCATATGAGTTATACAGAGAGTTGATAGCAGTGACACAAATTGAGTCAATATACAGTACAAAGTTATTTGGAGGGTCAAGGTTACTGAGCTCTAAGTAGATGAATGCTTTTCTGTGGGGAACAGATGGCTTGCTGAGATTAGCCAGCTGACTGGTTCATGGCTTGGATAAACACGTGATTCCTCTGACATGACAAAGCAACAAATAACAAGCTTTAGTCTACCTGAGAGTTAATTAATTTAACATTAATTTCCCACCTATCATAATTATTAAAGGTCAACTTCATCATTGTTTTGTACATTACATTCACTTGAACGATGAGCACACATGATAAAGTCATCATAGCAGGATGTTTAAAGTCTAGGTTTGTACAAAGGTATGAAAATGTACAGTGAGGTCATATTATCTTGATGTTCAGCCTAATTCCATCAACAGCATGGTCTTCGTGGGAATGCAGCAGCCTGAGATCAGATTAAAACAGGAAGAGGCCAGTTGGCCACATGTGCAACAGGCTGAAGGTAGGGCTTACGGGGAGATCAGCGTCTGAGGATATATAAACTGGCTCAAAGAGCATCCATCACATACTGCACGGAAAGTTGCTCTCAAGTCATTTTTGACGGCAAGACATTCAATACACATCTTGATTTGCTTCAAACGTTAAGGAGGAATTTAAGCGTCAACTCTCTAACCATAGCCGAAGACATCTGTCCTGAGTCTCCTGAACATCTATCAGCAGCCATGGTCCTGGAGGAGAACGAGTCCGACTCTGTCTTTGAGCCACAAATCATTGTGAGTATTTTACTGGGAAGATGTCACGTGCACCTCGAAGCTGGAAACACTGTAACTGGGATAAAGAGGTTTCATTCTGTATGCTTGCGTATAGAATACAGCCACCATTCAGTTGAGTACAAACAAATATTATGAACTCAGCAGAAAACTACAGTATCAGTATTCAGCATCATTTTGTTTCTTTCATTTCAATGGCTAAATTAGAATACTGTATTTTGATCGTACTGGTAGTAACTTACTTTCGTCCTCATGATACTGCATTTTGAATGTATCACATGAAGTATGAAAAAATTGTAAACTTCTGCAAACAATTTTCTTCTTCACAACAAAACAAATTCAGACAACCAACCAAGTTTATATACTCCATTGACAACCACACGCACAAACACCAGTGCGTATTTATTACATCTGAAAGTCTGATGTGTTTGTTTTTTAGGAGGAGCATGTAGAGACTCCGTTTGGGAACGTCCACTGCCTTATGACAGGAACCCCGAGAGCTAACCGCCCTGTCATCCTAACGTTTCATGATGTTGGACTGAACCGTAAGTTCTAACTCAGTACTATAATGGGACAGCATGAATGTTTATATTCTGCACACAGTTGTAATTCATCTGTAATAACTGTAGAGAGAAAAAAGCAAACAAACAGGAGCACAAATTGTGTACAAAGCTTTATATCCATGTAGTCAATATCCTTTTCTAGATTTGCTTGTCTTTTACATCTTTTTCATCTTAATCCCAACTTCTTGTTTTCAATACACATCTTCCACATTTTTTCTCACCTCATCTTATATCACTTAAAAAAAGCAATTACATTTTTGTCTTTTCCTCTAATAGACAAGTCATGTTTTGCTACAATGTTCAACAATGAGGACATGCAGGAAATCATCAGACATTTGCCTTTTTGTCACGTTGAAGCACCAGGACAACATGAGGGAGCTAAAACTCTGCCATCTACGTTAGTATACAGCAACACCCCGAATCTCTTTCCATACACTGACTCTGATTTGTCTTTATTAATAGTTCATACTATATATATGACACTGTTTATCTTAAGAAAAACAAATTTAACCTGATTGATGGTCACCCCCTCAGGTATATCTATCCTTCCATGGACCAGTTGTCTGAAACACTGCCTGCTGTTCTCAAACACTTTGGGTAAGACAGAAAGACAGGCATCATGTGATAGTAAAAAAGCACTTGTTAGTACAGCATGGCTATTCACATGCAACAATGTGAATTTCTGAACTTTTGACTGTGTTCACATCAGGTTACGCAGTGTGATTGGATTGGGAGTTGGAGCGGGAGCCTACATCCTGGCTAAATTTGCTGTGAGTTCAAGTCCTTTCTTTAGTCACTGTTTGGATTTGGCAGACATGATAGAATTGGAATAATATCAAGTTATTGAACAGACATTTCTAATAAAATGGGAATCTTGACTGACACAAAACAGCAGCCGTGTCATTCATGGAGAAAACCTAGACATGGAATAGAAAAAACATATTTATATCCATGAAGTCGAAACATATACAAACCTAGTCCCATTATAAGAAAGGAAATTCTAAAACAGATACCGATTAGTGTTGATAAACTGCTGAACTCATGACTGACTGATCGCCTGTGTGTGTGTGCGTGTGTGTGTGTAGCTCAATCACCCTGATCTGGTTGATGGACTGGTTCTGATCAATATCAACCCCAATGCTGAAGGACTAATAGATAGCTTTGCAAACAAGGTGAGCAGTTTATTTTCCTCTTATTTGCTTTCTTTACTTTGTGTGCTGAATGGATCTTTATTCATTCAAGATATCATCTCGTTTCAAACATTAGATTAATTTTGATCCCACAAACTCATAGATCTATTGGTAGATATAAATGGCATTTGATTAGCTTTGATGCTTCATCTATTATGGAAGTGGTTTGTGATGTTTATGATATAAATACTGTTAAAATCTAAATGTAGTTGTTTTAGTTCATTTGATGTTTGGTTAAGTTTTATATTTTAAAATGTATTTAATCACTTCTGCATTTATCAACTTGACTTGAATATTAAATACATTTAGCTTCTAAAAATTCCAGTCAGTTCAATATAATTCATTTGGGAAGGTGTAATCTATCAGGTCAACAGATATCAGCTTTTTCCCTCTAATGTGCATTTTTGATGCGTGTTGTAGATCACTGAATGGACCCACACTCTCCCAGATACTGTCATCACACACTTGTTTGGAAAGGTAAGCCATCAGGAGTGCTTTGAAATCACTGGTTTCAGGTATTATGAAAACAGAGGTGGAAATACACTTGTCAAAAGAAAGTGTCAACGATCAGGCAGAATACACAAATTTCTGTTTTTCAGGCTGAGATTGAGACCAATCATGACCTCATAGCTACATATCGTCACCACATCACAACAACCATGAACCAGTCAAACGTCAGCCAGTTCTTCCGAGCATACAACAGCCGCAGCATCCTGGAGGTGGAGAGGCCTGTTCCTGGAGGAAACATTAATGTCAGGACCCTCAAGTTAGTACAACCCTTGACCTACATCAGGCTCTGAAAAATGAAAGGCCAGTCTGTTATTATTCCAATGGGCTTAACTGAGCCTAATTCTATATCTCAGTTTGTCTCCTTTAATTGCATGCTTGTCTTCGGGTTTTCAGGTGCTCCACTCTGCTGATTGTAGGAGATAACTCTCCTGCTGTGGATGCGGTGGTCGACTGTAACTCTAAACTGAACCCCACCAAGACCACACTGCTCAAGGTAACCAACCATTGAAAAGTAAAAAAAAACAAACCAAAAAACCCCCCCCAAACAACCATTTCAAACAAATGATGCTGTATAATAACTGATGTGACCAGCTTGAGTTTAACACTTGACATTCATACCTTTCTCCTCTAGATGGCAGACTGTGGGGGACTTCCTCAGGTGGACCAGGTAGCTTCTGATATTTGATTGGCTGCTCAAGAATCTGCAGTCCTTATTAATTTATTAGAACTGTATTTAATACTTGTTGTATTTGTCCCCACAGCCAGCTAAAGTGATTGAAGCCTTCAAATATTTCATTCAAGGGCTGGGATACTGTAAGTTATTACTTAGTCGTAAATCAAGACAGGTAGATGACATATTAGCTTTAAAAGCATATGTAATAACTACTCAATTCCTCTTGTTAAATTGTAACTGTGAGGGGGTTATAATAAACCTCTGTGGAACATTAAAAGCTTTGTGTTTTCTCCAGTGTCCAGTGCCAGCATGACCAGACTGCGCTCACGGACAACCTCCAGCTCCAGCATATCATCATTCGACGGCTCCAGAAGCCGCTCACACACCAATGAGCTGCAGCGTGGCCGGACAGACTCCCACGGCACACAGGACAAGCGTGGACGCTCGCACACTGACGTCTCCATGGAGAGTATTTCTAACAAAAATGTACACCAGACCATCTCAAAGTCCACTGGAATAGCATGCTAGAGTTCATATCTCATACAGGTTGTTTGACTCCTTCACTTACCTTCTTTAACACCTCCACCCTTGTACAATCTATCACGCCCTTTCATTTGCACTAACACTAACTAATGGATTACATACCTTCACATATCTGTCCTCTCTCACTCTCCTTAATTCTTCCTTAACCATCATTTCTGACATCTCTTCCTTGGAATCCTGTTTTCTTTATCCAAAACTGAAACCTCTGCCTCCTCTGATTCGTAACCCCGAACTCCTAATTAAATGTCCACCCCTGAATGCTTCTGTGTTTCTATTCATTCAAATATTTCTCTGCTCTCCTCTTTTAGTTTCCTTCTCCTCTCCCATCTATTTATGCTGTACCAGATACTGTATACTCATTTTGCTTCCTTGTGCTCTCATATTGATGATGATAAACATTGCAGAAGAAAATTTTGATAGCTGGAATGTATAGTTTTAAAACTGAATCCTTAAACTAACATGTATTTGTGTCACATGTGGATTTATGCATATTTGTGTAAAAAACAACAACAAACTACTTGAAAATGGGATATTTGTACCTTTAGAGATGTGAATGATAATATTGTGTTACTAACAGCAGGTATTAATAAATTTAATACTAGAGGATGTTATGAGTCAGTCTCATTGTGATCCTCGTATCACTGTAATAAATGCTATCATAACCAGAGACATTCTTATTTCCATTTCACTGAAGCAAAAATATATTGGCTTTCCTTAACAGAAGCAATGATCATCTTGAAATAAGATTTAAACGTTTATGACAGAAGACCATTATGACAAAATATTGCTTTAATCTTCAGCATAGCATTCTGCAGAGAAACATCATTAATAGCCTGATGTCGTTTTTGGCAAACAAATCAGAAGTTTCCCACCCTCACAGATATCTTATACCTCTAAAAAAACTTATGTCAGTATAGAACAGCATTACATATCTAACATAATCAAACTGATGAATTGAAGTGTGATTGTCAGTCATGCTTCATGTGAAAGCTGAAGAGAAACAGTAAGACAGGAGGACAGAGGACAAGGTGTGCAGCAACGTGTTTGGACTGAAATCAAACCCAGCAGGAGCTAAACCTGTATATACAGTTAGGATTAGTTCACCCTAACCAGTAAAGAATAATACTATAGATTAAACACCTACCAGTGTGTTTAAAGGTCTTTTGGGTACTACTGTCTATGTGAAATTGTTGTCTTTAGTCATTTGTGGCTCAAAATTTCAATGTTCCCTCATGCTATGTCATCTAAGCCTGAAAATGTGCGTCATGTCAGTGGGGGCGGCAGTGGCTCAGTGGTAGAGCAGTCAGCGGCAGTTCGATACCTGCTCCCGCCCACACACACGGATTGTGAGCTGACAGTGGGAGGTGTCAGCTCACCTCTGGAGCACTGCCAAGGCACCCTTGAGCAAGGCACCGTCCCCCTCACAAGTTGCTCATTTGGGGCGCACCACAAAGGAGCTGTCCGCCACTCTACCTCCCAGGATGTATAAATAATAAGATACCTGTAGTTCTGCTGATTTTTTTGAAGCATTGATAGATAATATGTATGGCAATATTAAGTGTAATTGTAAATGCAGAGTGTTCTTTTATGTGACAAAGAAGACATTTGAGATGAAAAGTGGCGAGATCAATATTTCAGATAGGCTTATCTCAGTGAAAAGCAACAAATGCAGAAGGAATTTTAAGTCTTTTGCTCTCGAACAAAACAGAGCAATCTAATTGAGGTTGCATCAATCTTTAATTTGCCATGCCAAAGGTCAGTGCCGTCCATCAAGCGTGTTTTTTTCTCCTTCCTCTTATTCAATTCATCACTTGCCACCAATTACTGCTGTTGTAACGAGAACTCTATCTGAATGTTCTCAAACACATCAGACAGTATTTAAACAATAATAGAATCAAGTCCATTATTTATTGTGGAAATAGATGATACTTTCTTAGACATTTTCTGGTGACATTATAATAATTGATGGATGTTGGATGGATGGGTCATTGTTAAATTCTAGTTAAATTCACCAATCTTTCCACTAGATGGAGCTCTATAACCTGTAAAGGGATCCGTTGCTCCTTCTTCACCAACGTCACTGAGTCAGTTTATTAGACAAAACAACAATCAGTGGACACTATTTTTAGCCAAAGTGTTTGTATGTACACTATTTTGAATGAACAAATGCAAATGACAATGCAAAAACATACAGATTATTTTAAATTTTTTCGTTACTTCTGTGTTACTACAATACTTCTGATTGCTTCAATAATTTTCAGACATTAATGTAAACCAGTGAGCCACATGAATGTTATTTTCCCTGCAAAACAATTCCTTTGGCCTCTGACAGAGAATTTTTAAGATATTCACAACTAAACCTAACAAATTCTATGTAGCAAGGCTTTGGTGCCAGATGCTGGTCTGTGCTGTTGTTTCTTGTGAATTCGGTGGTGGAAATATAAACAGTATGTCATGGATTCTCCCAGTTAACTGGCAATTTGCAATACAGACTTTGCTGCATACAGTAGAACATAAGAGGGTGCCTGTAATCTTTCCTTAGCTCAAGGATGATTCATCCCTTCCTGTCTCTCCTACACAGGGTAGATTCATGTTACACTAAAGTCTAACACAATGTGTTTCATACCAATTGCCATAACACTGCATGACCGGCAATTTTTTTTTAAATTGTGGATTATCCTGTTGACACTATGATTAGCAAGGAACTATAACATGTTGGGCTTTAGTCAGTGTATGTCTCCTTACACCAGGTCACAGTTTTCACAACAGTGTGTCTGCATTTTTGTGTGTGGATAAAAACTGCATGCATGAATGTAAGTGTTTGTGGGAGAATGTGTGTAGGCCCATCAGTAGATGAATTGTTTTGTGCTGTGACTGCCTCAGAGTCCTCACACACCAATCCTAGACATTCAAAGTCAAAACTAGAACCAAGGCAGTCACAGACTGCAACATCCAGCGGACAACCCTGAATTCAAAATTTTACCCTGACTTACTTGCATAGCTCAAAGCTAGTGCTCTGACCTACTTTCATAGATATATAGCAGTAGGTTTGATCTATGGTCTTACACTGGCCTTCTCCCTCGTCTTTCCATCTTATCTGGTTCCTTAGAGTAAAGTTGAAATTTGACCTTGACCTAGCTTTCTCAAAGTCAAGGTCATCATCTCATTTTCATCCCCTTTGCCGCCTGAGTAATGTGCTTTTTGTTTCATATTTCTATCTGCAATGGTTGCGAAGATATTTGGTGGACTAAGTAACGGACGGACGAACACACGAACACTGACAATTACAATAGATCATCGCTTTGAATAATAATTACACCCCGCTTCAAAGTGGTGATGCAATTGTCAGTGTTTGTCAAATATCAAATATCTTTGATCTACCTATGCACTAGCTTTGATCTATGGTCTTCCTAGTGCATATGGCCTTTTCCATATGCACTAGTCTATGCACTAGTCAGTTACTACTTTCAGGGTACCCTGACCTATGATGTTGCAGTCACTGACTGACTTTTTGTGTTTGTGTTGGATTTTTCTACAGCTTGAATTTATGCTTTGGTTTACATGTGCGTTGATTTTGCTTACTTAGTTTATCATTATAGAAGCACAATATTATTTTATTAACATATAAAATGATTTAGCTATTCCTGGTTTATGTGTGCTCTCCCCGTGTCTGCGTGGGTTCTCTCCGGGTTCTCCGGCTTCCTACCACCTCCAAAAGCATGTGCTTAAGGTTGACTGACCGGTCCATAATTGCCTGTAGGAGTGAGTGTGCGTGGTTGTGTGTCTTTGTGTGTGGCCCCTAGATGCACTGGTGTCATGCCCGGAGTGTCCCCCGCCTCACGCCCTATACCAGCTGAGATAGGCTCCAGCTCCCCGTGACCCCCTACAGCAGATTCAGCGGCAGAAAATGAATGAATGGTTTGTGTTTCACTTGGTTGTAGATCCCTGGGGTTCATTATAGGGATTCGTTCAATTTTGTAGACGCAAGAAAATCCGCTGGCAGTGGTTTCCTATGTTGCACTACTAAAATCAAGTAGTCACATTTGTTGACATTACTCTCTGGCAAACCGCTAAAACACCCACAGTCCACACCAACACAGTCAGAACATTGATCACAGTGTGACCACAGTGCAATGCGGTGATTGACATGATTGAACTATGATTGGATAGCTTCACCTTCCCTTTCATCACTTCAGATAAATCCCCGTCACATTAATGACGAGACAAACGCAGGCCGTTCTGACCTGGGTGACTTACATAAGGGCCATCCCGGACCCTTCTCGTGGTGCTGGACACGTAGAGCCCCTCTCCTCCCGCCCGCGAGCTGCGGCCATGTTGGAAAGGCTCGCGCTCCGTCAGCAGCAGCAGCAGCAGTGCTAACAGCTAGCGTCAGTGGACACCGACCACCGGGCACGGCGCTGTTGAGGACAAAAACTGACAAGATAGGGACTCCTAACGGGGAGGCACAGGCATCAAGCTGGTTACGATATTAAAGGCTGTGATTTTTTTTAAGTTCGTGGCTGGAAAGGTGGGTCGGCTCCGGAGAGTGGTTGCGGTTGGGCTTCAGGGCTGTAGCGGGTGAGTGTTGATTCATCAAGGGGCGGAATAAATGGGAATAGCCCACCGTTAGCTGCGCTAGCTTAGCACTAAATGGGGTAACAGACAGACAATAGGGTTTGCACAAATGCAAAACGCAAGGGGTGCTTTTAGGAAGTGGTATTAAGGGTTGCAGTTAAATATCGGGGAGTGAATAATATAAACCGCGGGACATTTCGACACCGTTAAGTCATTTGTATTCCTAACAGACAGACAGTGGTGCAGTGGCCGAAACCACCCCTCTGTTTCTCGGGTTGGGTTCAAAGGTCTCAGCCCAGGAGGCTGTCTGTCAGGCACAGCAACAACACGCTGGCATCTGTGTTTTCTTCCATAACTGGTCCACACGCACCTTGCATTTATTGTTGCGAGCAGCGGCTCTAAGACAAAAGGTGGCAGTTTTGATTTCAGCCTTTCGTATCAAGTGTTTTTGGTTGATCACTGGGTTTTCAACCAAAATGTAGAAATTCGTGTTGTGTTGACACAAATGAAACGTGTTGATATTTTGAGCATGCCTGATGATAGCTGCATAAATCCTATTCGTATGCATCTTGATTTTAAACTATTATATTCGATTGAGTCAAATGCTAATAATTAAGGGTCCACACGTTGCGCCCATGGATGTGGATGTGATCAACCAGTTCCTTTGCTTTAGGGGTTTGGGCTTGAATTTGGTTTGTCACGCCTCACACAGTTTCTCTGTTTTCTTTCTCTCTTACTGTCTTTTGGACTGTTGGCCCTGATCACAACTGTGTCTCGGACAAGGCTGATGTCAGCTCACTTTCTAGTAAACTCAAAAACGTGAATCAGTCATTTTTATAGTGATGGATCATCTACATTTATTTGTTCACCGCCTAAAAAGGATATTAAGTCTTTTTTTTTCATTTGAATATCAAGAAATTAACAAAAGCAAAAGCTTGTCTCAATTTATTTTTTGGCTTGTTTGTTTGCTTCGTCAGCAATGTGATTCATGGCTTTTTTTCAGATGTCTGGCATTATATATACAGTGGTACCTCTACTTACGAAATTAATTGGTTCCAGAAGAAATTACGTAAGTAGAAAATTATGTAAGTAGAGACGCGTTTTCCATGCAATTGCCCAAATCCGTTCCAAGCCCACAAAAATTCCGACATAAACGTTTTATAAAGCATAAAAATGCATCAAAAAGTATAACAAATATATGTTACGATTAGATTATTACACAATAAATGAGAGTTGTGCATACTGTAAAAAAACAAAGACTAGAGTAAAGAATAATGACGACGGTCATTTACCTTTTAACAGCTGTCTCCATTTTTTTTTGCTCTCTTTGGTTCATGCGCTCCTATCTCACGATGCCGAACAACAGAGTGAATTCCAGTCCTCCTTTTGAACTTCTCCAACCACCCACGTGATGCCTTAAACTCCTTAAACTTCCTTTCGTTTTAGTAACGTGTCGATAGTAGATTTTTGGCCATATTCTTTGGCGAGATCAACCAAACGCATCCCTTTCTCATCCTCTTCTATTTTCTCTTGCTTTGTATGGACAAAAAAACTCTTTTCTTCATCTTTTCTTTTCCTCTTTTCTCCATCACTTTCTTGGGGTCCATAGCGAATACGTACTGACAAAGTTATTATATATGCGCAAAACTATCAGAACACCTCACGGGTCGAGTGCCGAATGCCGAGACACTGTTCTAGCTCTACAGTGGCATACCTCTTAGCCAATGGGATGCCAGGAAGATACGTAATAGGTAATAGCTAATGGCAGAGCAGCTATGAGAATGTTGCGTTTAGGAACCTGTGGGTGTTTCGAGTATCAGCCGATACTGTGTTTTTATTCGAGTATCCGCCGATACTGTGTTTTTACATTACGTAAGTCGAAATTTCTTTCGTAAGTAGAGGTAATATTTTCCTGCTGCAAAATTTCATAAGTAGAGACATTCGTAAGTAGAGGTATCACTGTATTAAAAAAATGATTTGTGCATATCAGTAGTTTTGTTGTCATCTGTCAATACATGAGTAATATTACTGTCAGATTATTATGAATATTTGAAAAAGTATGCTTTATCTGTAATTTTAAAAAAGTTATTTAATGTAAACAGTAGAGTAGTGGAAGGGTTGTGTACTTTGCTGTGGTTTTGTTTCTCCTCTGCCTTACTGTCCTCCCTGCTTCCTCTCTTATTATATTTACGTACTAATCTGAAGAAGTTGGCCTGGGAATAGATCAATCTTAACATATGTCTCTTTTCAGACAGGTAAAAATAAAGATGAGAGACAGCTGTGGATGTGATGGAAAGTAAAGAGAGATACAGTGCAAAGACTTAAGAATGAGGGGAGGCTGCAGTTGTTTGGAAATGAAACTCAGCCCCCAGGTGTGTCAGTTCAGCACAATCAGTAGGCGGGTGTTTTTTTTTTTCTTTTTTTCTTTTCACCTATAAGTGACAGCATGCAGTTCAAGTAGGAAGTGGAGAGAGAACAGGAACACACATCTGTGATTTAGCACACCAGAATTCCCTGTCTGCCGAGTGCCAACATGCTGTTCTGGGATTTCCTAGGCTGCACCAATAGAGGTATGAATGTGTGCAGTCATATAAACAGCTCAGGGAATGTATTCAGCTCTGATCGGACTGGGCGTTTGGGTTCTAAACAGGTAACGAGGATCTAGAAGGCTGAGGGTTGGAAAGGAATTTGTGAAGCTCACCGCTGTACAAGCAGTTGCATGTGAAAACCTCACAGACATGTAGAGCACAGATAGACACTTAAGACTCCAATACTCAGCCTGATCTGGGTTTCATTTGATAAACTTTGTTGCTTGTTTGGTGGGTTCTCATGCAGAATTTTCACAAATTAATAAACTGGCAGGTTGTATGTAATGCTCTAAATGCTGGATATTTTTTGCTCTACTTGCTTCATTGACATTAGTAATTTATTCTGTCTTTCATGTACAGAATACGAATTTCTTCTTTCACCTTGTGTTTTTGCGTTCTTATTGTTGAACAAGTTTAAATTCCAGCCGCCATTAATATACTATATCAAGCAGAGCTAGCTTAATACTGTTTAGCTGTTATTGTTACTGGTATTTTCACTGTGTTTACTGCTATTTTAAAGATCTCCATATTTATTCACCCAATCATTAGTTCATTAAGTCATTCATTAAGTTAAATGATAGGTAAAATGGGGTTTAAATGTAGATTTTTTTTTTGTCATGAACAGGTAGTTGAAGTCACCTTGCTCCTGAACCCACATTCACCCAAGTAAAAAAAATGGCCATATTTTTAATCATTATATGCAGCCCAAAATCTATTTGTACTTTTCTGGTGATGACTATAGAACTGACTACAGAACTGCTGAGAATCTGATCTTCTTGACTCTCTTGGGTCAGCTTGGTCTGGTCAGACCAGAAGCACCAAAGTTACACACTGTATCTGTTTTGTGTGAATTTAGCTGAACAACCACTGGCTACAATATCACGTTTCACTGTTATTGTCAACAAGGCTGCATGTATATTTGTGTCATTCAAAGCTGTTCGTAAAACATGACTGGAAATGGATCATTTGGAGAAAGCAGAAAAAATGTTTTAAAAGCACAGCATTCCCAGTTTCTTTGTGGTTGTTATTGAGCTTGTTTTACTTATTATTCTTTGAACAACATACAGTAAATGGGAAAGCTTTTCAAAACAGAAGGTATTAGAATCATTTTGTGTCTTATTGTGTACATGGGTCAAGAGTTTGTGTGTTTTTTGTGCCTTGTGATGTCAGATAATGTTTGATGTCTCGTGTCTTTCGACATCTGAAGCTACTTGATTGAGCTGTATTAAATTCCAGCACGGTTATTGCTTCAACACCCATCCTTTGCCCGAGGACATGTTTTCATGTTTCACAAAAAGCTATAGCAAAGATACCTAACGGCTTGTTTCATAATCTTCCCACTCATATAGAACAATACATTGTCATATTCGAAGTGTGTGAAGCTTTTGATGTATCTTGATTTAGTGAATCTTTAATTCTATTATACACCTCTTGGTGCAACCTGGACACATCATCAGTGATTCTCCCGGTCTCATAGGGTGTTTCGGGTCTGAATCAGACACCCTCCTCCGGGCGACCCAGCCGGGGGTGATCAGTCCCCCGACTTGTGTCCACGTAGCCCACTACATCACGCATCCCCCTTCTCAACCAGAGCCAACGTGAAGCCTTCTCCGATGCTTCCAAGATTTTTTTAATGGCTCTTCGCCTGTGCAGTCCACAAATCCCAAGGAGCCCTAGGACCTGATGTATGGACTTGCCTGCAAAACCCCTGCAGCCCACCTCAATAGGCTCACAGCGGGCCTTCCACCCATTCCTCATTCCACAAGATCGGAATACTTTGCTCGCTTCCTCTCCTCAGCTTCGTCCAATCTGTCCTCCCAGGGAACCGTTAGCTCAAGGAGCACCACCTGCTTAATGGCTCCGGACCACAGCACCATGTCTGGCCGGAGGGTCGTAGTTGCAAAGATGTCTGGAAATCACAACTGCTTCCCCAGGTCAACCAGGAGCTGCCAGTCCCTTGATGTTGTGAGCAGCCTTCCTTGGATTTTCTTGGAGGGTTGAGGTTTCTCCCCTGCTCGGACAAAGGCAATTGTACTCCTGGTTGGGTGTTGCCGCCTACTGGTGTTAATGCCAGTGCAGATGGTGTCTGCTATTGCCCGTAGGACCTGGTCGTGGCGCCAACAATACCTGCTCTCGTGTCTCTGGCAGAGCTGGCACACGGGTGCCTCGGTCAGTCCCCAGGTGAACAGGTTAGCAGAACTTGGGAGGACATCATAGACTGACTGGACCAAGAACTTTAAGTGGGATGGCTCTACCTTCCAAAGTTCGGTCCAGGTGATCTTGCGGTCAGCTATGTGCTCCCACTTGGTCCAGGCCCCCTGCTTGCTCATGCCCACTGCTTTGCTGAGGCAAGCCTCCTCCACTTCATTACGAACCTTGTCCTGAATGAGCCTTCGTCTCTCCTTTCCCATGGCTCTGCTGTAGCAAGCCTTCGGGTTGCTGCCCAGTCCAACCAGACCTGTGGCCACGGTCCCAACCAAGGTGCTGTGACACAGCCTTGCCTCTGCCCGCTCTACTGCATCCTGGGCACGCCACTTCCTTCCCGTTTTGACCTCCACACCTGCTGAAGACACCTTTCCGTCAGCAGAATCTCTGTAGAGCAGGACTGCTCTGGCTCGGGAAACCTTGAACTCCTCTGCCAAACTGCTGAAGGGAAGCTGCAGCTTGGTGTTGTGCCCAAATAGTGCAATGCAGCTCAGGCTCCATGGCAGGCCCAGCCACCTGCGCAGGGACGAGCTGATCCTAGTCTAAAAACCCTCCACGGTGGTCATTGGGAATTCTTAGATCAACAGCGGCCAGAGGAGACGTGGCAGGATGCCATGCTGATAGATCCAGGCCTTGAACTTCCCAGGAAGTCCCGACTTGTCCACAGCTGAGAGCCACGTGTTTAGGTTATCGCTGGTAGACTGACGAGCGGCAGTATCCTCAGATCGCTGGTGAAGAGTTTACCCGGGTTCTTTACTGACTTTTCTGACACAGATGGAATTGTGGTGTCTCCCAAACTGAAGCGGAAGCGGTCGGCAACATTTCCTTTCCTCAAGACTAAGGACCTGGACTTAGAGGGATTGAACTTCATTCTTGCCCAGTTGATGAGTCGGTCCAGGCCTTGGAGGAGCCATCTGCATCCGGGCACTGATGTTGTGGTTACCGTGAGATCATCCATGAATGCTCTAATAGGGGGTTGCTGGGTGCCAGATCGGGACAAAGGGCCTCTGCACTCCACTTCCGCAGACTTTACCAGCATGTTCATGGCCAGAGCAAACAGGGATACAGAGATTGTGCAGCCTGTGATGATGCCTTTCTCCAGCCGGTGCCAATCTGATGTTGTAGACCCAGAGGACACCCTCAGACTAAAGTTGTTGTAGTAGTCGAGGATGAGATTACGGACTTTCTCTGGGACGTGATATCTGCTCAAAAACAACTCCACCAACTTGTGTGGAATTGATCCATAAGCATTGGCGAGGTCCAGCCACAGGACTGCCAAATCTCCTTTGCTCTCTCGCGCTTCGCGGATCAGCTGTGTTACCATGCCTGTGTGCTCAATACACCCTGGAACTCCTGGGACTCCTCCCTTCTGCACAGAAGTGTCAATATAGGTGTTCTTCAGGAGAAATCCCATGAGGCGGTTCGAAATGATCTTGAAGAAGGTCTTGCACTCAACGCTGAGGAGGGAAATTGTTCTAAAATGCTCGATGTTACTTGCCTTTTCCTCCTTGGGAATCCATACTCCCTCTGCATACTTCCATTGCTGAGGCACCTTCCCTTTTTTCCAGATCACTCTGAAGATCTTCCAAAGATGTTCCAACAGACGGGGACACTGTTTGAAGACCTTTTATGGCACTCCACTTGGACCTGGTGCTGATGCTGTTCGGGCAGATTTGATGACCACCTTCACTTCCTTCAGGGTGGGTTCACTGATGTTAAACAGGGTGCAGGGTTCTGGTGGGCATATGAGGGCTTCACAGTGGCCAAGATCTTGTTCTTTCATACCGTCGCTGTAGGTGTCCCTAATGTGGCGGTTGATGTCCTCTTCCGGACACGAGAGCTGATCACTTTGTTTCTCTCTCAGCAGCTTCTTTGTGAATCCAAATGGATTTGCAATGAAGGCACTACGCTTGCGGGCCCTTTCCTTGCCTCCCTTCCTGTGCCACTCTGCTCGTCGAAGGGTGCACAGCCTTCTCCTTACCACATCCCTAAGTTCTGCCAAGGCTGCCTTGTCATCATCTCTTGCCTTTCTGTACTGGCTCCTGAGTAACCTCAGCTCTTGTCTGAGTTGGAAAATCTTGTTCTCATGCCGGTTTGGAATCGGTGCTGCAGATGTAGTCTTGGTGGCATGTTGTTCCTTGATGCCAAACCTGACTGCTGCGATGCTTATTATGAATGTTCTCATCGTCTTGAGCCTCTGGTCCATATCACCCTTGGCTGTTGCTCCCAAGGCTGTATCCACATCTTCATCAAACCGTTGCCACTCTGACTCCTTGTTGGCAGCGGGCCACAATATCCGACTATGCTCTGATGGTCTGCCTTGGGGTTGCGCTCGTGGTGCTTGGAGGTTGTGGGCACTGTGGGGTGCGTCCGGGCCTTGATCCTCCTCCGTCTCACCAGGTGCCGTACAAGGTACTGGCACTGTGCGTTGCGCCACGGGTTTCCTTAGACAGCCCATCTTGGTCTGATGTATCTTTAGACCTGTCGGGTTTTTGCAGACCTCGACACATTTGCAGACTGCACTCATAGTCGATTGTCCTTTGGCAAAGTTCAGTTCCAGAAAATCCGTCCATTCGGGGCGCTAATTCTACCCCCCCTCTCGGGTGCCCCTGGGGGTATGTCTCTTTAGGGTTCTTCATAGCTTTTCAAAACAGAAGGTATTAGAATCATTTTTGTGTCTTATTGTGTACATGGGTCGAGAGTTTGTGTGTTTTATGTGCCTTGTGATGTCAGATAATGTTTGATGTCTCGTGTCTTTCGACATCTGAGGCTACTTGATTGAGCTGTAGTAAATTCCAGCACAGTTATTGCTTCAACACCCATCCTTTGCCCCAGGACATGTTTTCATGTTTCACAAATAGCTGTAGCAAAGATACCTAACGGCTTGTTTCATAATCTTCCCACTCATATAGATCAATACATTGTCATGTTCGAAGTGTGTGAAGCTTTTGATGTATCTTGATTTAGTGAATCTTTAATTATTGTGCTTTTCCTGGAATAATAAGTTGTTAGATGACAATTGACATGAAAGTGCAACATCTGATTGTTGAATCTTTGCTTGTTGGAGCTGTGGTTTCCATTTTTGGCACAGTACAGGGGATGGATGAATCTGTTCAGACCTGTGATATGCCTGGAAACACAGGCCACTGTTATGTCATTACTTTTTTCCTATTTACATCTGTGGCTCGTCCTTCTCTGTGATTTGTTCAGTGGTGATACTTTCTGAATCTGCCCTATGTTTGAAATTTGATAAAAAAGTAGAGAGTGAACATTTGTTTGGAAATGACAAAAGTCAGATTCTCTGGCTGGTGTTCGTCACTGTGGACCGCTTACTACTGATAATTTCTACAATGCTAAATGTAATTATGTAACAAACATGACTCAGTAGTCAAATGAGATCCATTACAGCAATCTACATGAAGTTTTGTACTTATTTTGCATTTCTGCTCTTCAACCGAAATACATTGAGACAAGATCTGTCCGGGATCACTGCCACCATGACATGATTTGTGAAGGCTTTGCTTATACATGGTTAATGTGCAACAGGTCTGACGAACATTAAAGGTCGAACTAACATTTTTTAGATGTGGTTAATCAGCACTTAAAAGCACAAGGTCATAATTAAGTCAAATTAGCATTTATTATGATAGTTTTCATATCATTGTAGTACAAATACAGTAATAAACAAACTAATTCCACTGGTTGGAATATGTGTTTTCTTATTTGTCATTCATTAGTCTCTCCATTTGTGCAGCTTGTGTGTGTGTGTGTGTGTGTGTGTGTGTGTGTGTGTGTGTGTGTGTGTGTGTGTGTGTGTCTGTGTGTGTCTGTGTGTGTCTGTGTGTGTATGTGTGTGTGATGTAACAAGGACCACCAGCATGTTGGGTATTGTAGTGTACAGTGTAAACTAATTCCACAAGAGGACAATTCACAGAATGCTGGTTTGTTTGTAATAAAATGTCTTGCTATCGTTAGTTTATGAACTGGTAAGGCCTCAGATATATTTCTAGTTTTTCTTTTAACAATTCTGAATGTGTATGTTGTAGATAGTAGTATTATCTTGTAGTCCTGTCAATCAGTGGAAAATGGAATACTGTATATGAGTTTGTATGTCTATGAAATCTGCTCAAAATGCCAGCTTTTATTTAGACGCATACTTTTTCTGCAGAAATGCAACACAACAGTACAATCAAAGCTGCAGCTGACTTATAAAATTGATTAATTATTTAAGAGAACATATCAAATAATGTCTCACTGGACAGTTCTGACTGTAAAATGTCATGTCCCACTTGTGTATTCTTTCTTTTTGCACCACAATTTGGTTTTTGCGTCTAACTGAATCCTTTTTTTGTGATACTGAAAATATAGAAATATAGAAAAATACCAAAAGCATTTGTCTAATCACAAACTCCTTTATTCTCAGTTCCTGAGGGAATCAAGAGATGTGGAGCTTGTGTTGGACCCCAGAGAAACGGTGGGTTGGATCAATGTGTTTGTGAATATCTGTTAACCTTGGTGCAGCGCTGCACACTAAGGTGGATTCACACCAGTGAATGTAGCCTTGTATACTCAGAAAATAAGGTCACTCAGTAATATAAAATTGTGTCACTGGTTGATTTGATCCGCATCATAAACAGATAACGTATTTTAAACAATTACAGAGCAAATGTATCCTAGAACCAATTGAAATAATTTCAATGTTCTCGAATCTTAACATTTTATATTTAATAAATAAAATCGAAAGGTTTAATGTAGTCTTTGATACAATCACAAGTGTGTGCAGCTTTGTGTATTTGTTGGTGCAAAATAAATAGCAGCCCTGATTGATAATGGCCTTCATCATTGTTGATTAACAGACTTAAGGGATGCTGCAACTGCATAAGAATTTGTGCTGCGTATTGCCTGTAGTATAGAAGAAATATTTGAGCTTACAATTTAAGTTAGACACATTTTTCATTTAATTATGTTTAAACTCAACATATTTCTGGCTCAGTTACTATGGCAACTTATGCTGAAAACTATGTTTAATTTTTCATTTTTTGTGTTTGTGGAACAGGAGTCTGGTTTTGTACCTTACCTGAACTGGAATGGTTATTGTTTTGCTTCATATGAAGCTGTGTTAGTCACATCAGAACATTTATAGCAGTCTCATGCCATTATAAGGTTTTTATAATTGCTACTTACAATCACAGTTAACTTAATGAAGCTGTAGAGTTGTCTTTGTGCTTGTACTTCCATCCCTCATATCGCTCCCAGCCCTGCAGCACTCTGATCTCTCGTGCTCTCTTTTTGCTGGCTCCCACAAAGAGCTGCAAAGGGTTGTTGTTCTTGATGAGAACAGAGTTGTACCATGCCTTAAGCGTGGTGTCAACTGTAGCGGAGCCTCTGTGGTTTGCTGCCAGTGGCAAGCGTTTTCTACACTGAGTGGGAGATAGAGAGAAGAAGGCTGAGAGCGACGGGAAAAATGTGATGGAGTTGGAGGAAGAAGCTCAAAGGTCTGTTTGTAGTGATTGATGCTTCTCTATTGTTTGAATAACAGGTTTGATTTCCAGGTCATTATTAGTGTTTGTGAAATAGCAGAGCTTAGTAATCAATTATATGACAGTGAAACATATATTTCTGTATTTATTTATGTATTTTCAACTTGAAGAGCCAATACTCTGAAACAATGATTTATGGTGATACAAAAACCCTTAGTACAAAACGTTGACATACTTAAGTGCCTTAAATTTACAGTAAATGATAGAAATCCCTAGTCAAGTAACCACTGCTGTGGAATACGGTAGTAATCTAATCAAATATTTAAATTGTGTGAACTATTTCTAGTACAGGTATGTAGCATATAGTGACATCTAGTGATGAAGTTTTAGATCGCAACCCTTTGGTGGCGGTGTAATTTAAGAGACACATCAAGGCCCACTTGAGAGCCAGTGCTTGGTTTACCCATTGTGAATTATTGTAGAAACATGGTGGACTCATTGGAAAAGGACCTACTTCCTCTTTATAAATAAAAGCCTCAAAGTATTGATACTTAGTTTGAGCTGACTTAAATGATAACTTATAAGTACCATTAGATCTGTCAAATCCTTCACATTCAGCCTTTCAAGAAAGAAAGAAGAAATACACTTTAATAACTTTAATTTTTCACTCATGATGTTTTTTTTTAGTATATAGTGAGAAATACACACACACACACACACACACACACACACACACACACACACACACACACACACACACACACACACACGGGGCCTGTAGGCATGCAGTATATACACTGGGAGACAGAGTGACGGAAAGCCTCATTCTTTGTGTACTCCCTACAAGCAGTGTAGAGTGGGCTGTGCCTTGCTCAAGAGCACCTTGGCAGTGGTCAGGACATGACCTGACACCTCACACTGTCAGCTCACACTCCCAACTTTTTTGGCCCACCTGGGTCTCGACCGACAACTTCCGGTCCCAGTCCAAGACTTAGTGGACTCAATTTCTGGTGTTTTCAATACTGATTTACAACCAACCACAGCTGGTAGAATTTTCTGATTCTCAAGCATCTGACTTGTTTCCTTTGAACTATCACCTATTAAATCAGGTGTTATTTAGTCTGCATACTGTATTTTTACTTAGTTTTTTTACCTTGTTTTCATGGGAAATACTCAAAACCTTAGGACTTGTTGGTTATGTTTGTGTCTCTATTATGTCTTTCTTGAAAACTATCTTTAAAAAATATAATTTCCCTACGGGGATCATTGAAGGATTGATTATTATTATAATTTTTAAATCATTGGTTTCGACAGAGACCCACTACAGCGGTTGAAGCGGTAGAAAATGAATGAATGGTGTACAACTGTATGAAACTGGTATGTAGCTTTTTTTTAATAACATGTATTTGTTGTTAGTTATTTGTAACAGATATCATCACAAAGAGTGTCATCACATTGCTGTTACAACATTGGTGTTATATATGTGAGCGTTGGTCAGAGGTAAAAGTTGGGATAGCAGGGTGGAGAGGTCATGAGACAAATTAGAGTTTTAAATGAGGCCACTGGATGAATTATTGCAGCAATACTGAGTACATATTTTCTTCCAACTAATATTTCTTATCGCTCTGTAGAGCAGTTCATGTTAATCAACTTGATTCATTAACGTTGCTGCACAGTTAGAGGTTGACATGTAAACCAGTGGATGTGCTCAGTGTGATTAGATATTGACGACTTTCAGACAGATAAATTAAGCATGGTAATTAGTTTAATGGTGTCGATTGACCAAATGATGTGTTACCGAGTTACAGGAATGAAATGTTTAGAGCTGAATCTTTGAATTTGCTATTGATAAATAATATGGTCTAGGTCAGAGGACTTTGGAACAATACTACACGTATGCGTCTTGATTCTTCTTTCTGTGTGTCTTTATATGTTCCTTTTCTTTTCCTACTTTGAAATGTTCATCGTTATCTCTTGTGTTGTGCTGCCAAAAGAAGCTCATGACATTCTACTTCTCAAATAGATGCGTAAGAGATATAAGATACTTGTGGATAATTTACTCTAATACTGTTATAGGTACAAGTTTATTCGGTAACAGTATTTAACTCAGATCTTGAACTCTATTATCTGTTTCTTTTCCAGATATTTCCAGAATCTCATACTATGCTGGTGAGTACAATGCTTTTTATTTTTTTCAATTCATTCAAGTACAGTATTTATAAAATAGGCAAAAACTAAATTGGCATTGCAAGATTTATTCTTTAATATTGCAAATATATCTTTTACTCCATGGCTACAAGTAGCTAAATGTTGACTTTATAGTTTTCAAGGAAGATGTTGTTTTTCTGAGCTGAGATCTGGTTATTCCTAAAAACAAAAAAATATATTATTTCTATTCTTGACCTCAGTGTCTTGCAGGTCTCGAATAAGATAAATTTTGCAAAAGGTTGTGGTTTATTAACAGATGGCTTTGGTAGAAGGCAGCAGCAGTACAGACCATGTAAACTGTGTTGGGACAGGTATATATTAGTGTGTACAGGCCCTGAACACACAAACACACACCAGGGGCCATTACGCATGCAGGGGAGGTAGAGTGGCGGTCAGCCCCTTTGTGGAGCGCCTAAACGAGCAGCTTGTAAGGGGGACGGCACCTTGCTCAAGGGTGCCTCGGCAGTGCTCTGGAGGTTAGCTGACACCCCACTGTCAGATCACACTCTGGGTGTTTTTGGGCGGGAGCGGGAATCGAATCACTGATCTTGAAACATTGGACGACTTTACCACTCGCTCTACCACTGAGCCACTGCCACCCCAGCGGCATCCTAGAAATTAGCTAAACATGGTTGCGGTTTTGTCCAAAAATTGCATGTTTTTATATTGACCAGACAAAGCCCTTTGAGTGATAGTTGTGACCTCAGCTGAGGAGATGATGCTATTACATCGGAAGAAACTCATTGGGGATGCATGGATCAAGAAAAGACTGAAACACAGTCACTGCCGTGAGATGTTTCTTTTAAGCTTGACCACAGTAATTCCCTAACTTAACCTTTGTGGCTATTAGTGTAACCATAACAACCATTAAGTTGTTACATCACATATTTCAACTGATTGACAGCTGTGAAAGGAACTGACAAGTGATGTTTGAGCATTATGTAAAAACAGTTCCCACATATTACTTTGATGAGCACTCAAAAAGGGCAGGTTTTGTCTTTGTTATCAATATTTTTTTGTTCTTTTTCTTGCTTTTTTGTGATTTTTTAAAAATCTTCACTTCAAACCTACAATTCTGTATTTACGTTTGAGATATAAAATAATCACTGTGTTATTGTTGGCAAGGATTTTCTGCTGGAAGTTTAGCTAAAGAAATATTCACAATAATCTTGTCCTTTGTTGCATTGGGATCAATCTTAAAATGGAATAATCTGCAGTGAAAAGCTGGTAAAGCTACAGGACCTGGTAAAATGTGTGAGAGGGCAGTAAAGGTCCAAGGAAGGAGAGAGGATGAAAAGGAAAGTGGTCAGAGTGTGATTTGTGTTTTCAGGCCTAAAGTTCAATTCTGGTTAAATTTGTGTGCGTGTATGTGTTGAGATTATGTGTTCATGGAATTACCTGTCACACGTGTGTGATCACAAACATAATGAAGGGTCTCAATGAGGGCTGTGGTCCTCTTTGATATTTAGAAGTGTTGTCCAATTAGCATGGCTACTTCCTCCTGTGTGACATCCATATTTCAGTTTCTTTACTTTACAGCCTTACACACACACACACACACACACACACACACACACACACACACACACACACACATGCAGAGTACACTCCCTCCCTCCACAGAAAACAGCAGAAAGACTTGGCTCACATGGGCAAACACACTCCCTGAGTATTTTGCACACACGCTCTCTTTGCCTGCTGACACACACACACATTCTCTGTCACTCTACAGTGGCTTTGATGCAGTCATTTCAACGACTGGAGGACTGTACTGGACTTAATGTGTGTGGATGTGTTCTTGTGATGTGGTTGCTTTTCTACGACTCCCGACAAGAAGACAGACTGAACAACAACACATTTACTGGATCTTTTTTTTACTTCCAACCCGTTCCTGCTCCATTCTCTCGATGCTGTGCTGCTCACTTTTCCTGCCTTTTGGATCAGGATTACTGTTCCAGAATTTTTGCTCCACCTCGCCCTTCAGGCCTGTCACTTTTTGTCTCTGACATCAGACACCGGCTTTGACCCGCTTAACTCCTGCAGGCTCTGAGCATTATGGAAAGGCTGTTGAGGATGTGAGGCTCAGTTTCTCTGCTTTATCCATCTCTTCATCATGTTTTCTTTCTAGTTCGTGCTCCTTTATTTGTCCTTTGTTATTAATGTGTTTTTATTCAACTGCTCTTTATTCTACAGTCTTAGTCCTGTTTGCTCTTTCTCTCCTGCGTCAGTTATTATCCACCTCTCCCTCATGAGGCTCCATTTCGGACTTCCTTTGCTCTACAATTTCATCTTTCTTCAGAGCTCACATGCTTTTTTCTTTTATTTTTTGTCACTCATTGGTGATGCCATCTGATATGCCATCCAGGAACATTGGATTTCCAGAACAGCATGCACCATTTTTGCATATTTTTTTTCCAGCAAAGGATGCCAGTGATGCTTTGAGATGTTTGGTACACAGGGATGATCACTGCAACTGAAGAGAGAAGTCTTCAGCCGCGTTCCTTGAATTCATCATCGAGGGGTGATTAATTGGACCTGAAGATCTTCACTGAATAACTGTTTTTAATGTTTCAGGAGGTTTTATTGGACCACTTGATGGCTTATTGGATAGAAGAATTATCCCCCAGCCACATAAGCTAAGCTTGAAAGACTGTTTTGAGAGGCTTTACTCCCTATTGAAATGTCTTCAAGCTGCTGACTGCTTCCCAAAAGACATCTATCTCCCTGAACTTAAAGACTACTGAGATATTTCCTTACAGTGATCATTACACAACGTATGGCCTAGTAATAATTTTGCTGGGTTGAAGGATACATTTTGGATAGATTGATTGCAAGGAACTTGAATCAGCTTGAGGTTCTTTAGAACATGATTATTCAGCAGGCTTTAGGTGACAGTAGATGAGTGTAGTTCTTACTGGTAGAGTGGACTCCTGTGACGATGCCTGCAGTGTCATCAGATGTTAAAGTGCAGATGATATTTGACATCCTGTTTCCTCTTACTAGAGTCTTTCCTTTACTGGAGTCACTAACAGCCATTTTACAACTGCTTCAATTGATTATCTTTCTGTTGTATTTCCTGTGACTAACTTGGGAGGTAGCTCGCACAACGGATATCATCTCTGTAATCAAACGCAGCCAAGCTATCAACTCTAAAGGCTCTGGCTGTTTATCAGCATCTTAAATATACCGCTATTGCTTGTTTAATTGTCGTTCTTAAAATCGTACACCAGGATTTCATTTTTTCCGTATTTGTAAAGACAAGACAGGGGCCACAGGGGCTCTATGCTGTCATTGGTGCTCAGCAGCTTTGTCTGGACCCCGTGGCCAGATGTTGAACAGCTTACACTAGAGAACAAATGGAGAGCAGTGGCTGCATCCCTCTCTGCTGGAGCAAGGGAGTCTGTGTCTACATGCAGCACCCTCTACCAAGTATGTACAAATAAATATATTGAAAGAAACTGTCAGTACAAATTCAATTCCAGTTTGTGTAATACAAAATGTAAATTTTTATTTTTATTTTCAGCACTGAAACTAACCAAAGCTTTGAGATTCACAATTTCTTAGTAGCGCATTCATACCATTGTATTCAGATATAAAGAAGAACAATGCACCATTATCCAGCTTAGTATTAAGATTATTATAATTGTATTTATATACAAATGTCAATTCCTTCTCATCTTCTTGGAAGTCTCTTGTGGTTCAACAGACCATTCAGTTTTCATCAGGAAGGATGGATTTACATTTTGTGAGCTGTCTTCTTGCAGATTTGTCAATTTCCGATCACTGTCGACTTTAGACTAATTAGATTTTGTTTAACATAATGCATTAAAAGACACCAGAATGGCGTCCTTGTATTCAGCTCTGTGAGTGCTTAGCAACCTCGTAAAGTGGAGAACGCTGCCAAAGACACAGAATGCTGCATGAGCAGCTGTCAGTCAAAAAAATGAAGATTGATTTTTCTAGGGTGTCCTTGAAGTGGGCCGGTGGCTTACTTAATTATTAATGCATATGTCCTCTTTATGGTTAAAGAGGATTCTTGTGCTTTCCCCCATTGTTTTTTTATTTTGGTAAAAAACAGTGACCTATGTTTGTGAAATGGAATACATTATTTTTGCCAATCGGGTCACAGTTCTACTGATCCTAAATTGGGTTAGTGAAATGGGAGCATGTGGGGAGATGATGGCTATAAGTTACCCAGTTACCTGTGATGTCACTGGCACAGTAACAGCTCAGAATACACAGCATGAAGCCATATTTTATTTATATGATTGTTACAGGCAGAAATGAACATTCACTTGTTGTATATGCAGTGCAGTATGTTTCCTCGCTGTTCCCTGCTATAGATAATGCATATCTTCAGTAGAAGACAGAGCAGAGGGTGTGGTGCTTTGCAGGAGGAGGAACAGGAGGAAGAGGCCAAAAGAGAATGTTTAGTATGAGAGAAAGATGAGAGGGATGAAGGAACAGAGATGGTTCAATAGGACAGAAGGATCAAATGGAGACGTGAAGGCAGGAACAGAAAGGCATGTGAGATGAATGAAGGGGGATGAGAGGGGAAGAAAAAAAAGAGCTTCCGATGAAGGGAAAAGGATGGAAAAAAAAGGATACAGGAGATCTGGCCGAAACCGCAAATGAAAAGATTGGGGCTTTGGGGAGAAAAGCATAAAAAATGGTAAAAGCAAAGAGATAGTACAAAAAAGGAGCGATTCTCCTTCAGGATTGCGGCAATATCAGTAACCTAAATACCAGTTAAATTGGACATAAACCACCCGCTGCTGCTGCTTCAGACACGGTTCCAGCCTGCTCTGGGATGCCTGTCACTGGAGCTCCACTGAGGGAGGGGGTAGTCGTCCTGGCAGCTGCCTGCTTTCCTCCCGCCTGCCCGCATGGCCTAGTTGATTTGATTCCTCTCCCTTTTCTCTATTTAAATTGGTGAGGGCATGCATGTGGGGATTTAGTGGACTTGAGTTGAGAAGAAATTGTTGCAGTGTAAAAAGGTACACTGCTGTGTTGTGTACCTCTTTCAAAACCATAAGTCATCCACGGGAAGATCCTAAAGTTTCAGAAAGCAGTTGTAGCTGGTCCTTTGTCATATGACAAAAGAATGAGCTAAAACTCAAGGCCCAAGGGCCAAACCACAATTTTATGTGGCCTGCAAGAGCATAAAAGGTCAGAGTGACTAAAAATAAATAGGTCAAAAGTGTGCTTTGACCAAAACTACATTTCCCACAATACAGTAATTCAGCCCATTTTAACTTTGACAAACCATTTTGACACCTCTGAGAGCTGCCTCCTCTCGCAGGTGGTGCTTCGGGAGTATGGGGTTAGGGAGTATGGGGCCCTTTGCTGAGGGCTGTCTGGTCCCTGTATGACCGAAGCCAGAGCTTGGTTGGCATTGCCGGCAGTAAGTCAGACCTGTTCCAGGTGCATGTTGGACTCCGGCAGGGCTGCCCTCTATCACCAGTTCTGTTCATAATCTTTATGGACAGAATTTCTAGGCGTAGCCAGGGTCCGGAAGGAGTCTGGTTGGGGACCAAAGGATTTCATCTCTGCTTTTTGCAGACAATGTTGTCCTGTTGGCCTCATCAAACGTGGACCTCCAGCGTGCACTGGGACAGTTTGCAGCTGAGTGTGATGTGAGTGGGATGAGGATCAGCGCCTCTAAATCCGAGGCCATGGTTCTCGACCGGAAAAGGTCGGTGTGCCCTCTTCAGGTCGGTGGGGAGTCTTTGCCCCAAGTGGAGGAGTTTAAGGATATTGGGGTCTTGTTCACGAGTGAGCGAAGGAACATGAGATTGACAGACAGATCAGTGCAGCTTCTGCTGTGATGCAGTCGCTGTATAGGTCTGTCGTGGTGAAGAAGGAGCTGAGTCGCAAGACGAAGCTCTCGATTTACGAGTCAAACTACTCCTACTCTCACCTATGGTCATGAGCTTTGGGTCATGACCAAAAGAACAAGATCCCGAATACAAGCTGCTCAAACAAGTTTCCTCCGTAGAGTGGCTGGGCGCACCCTTAGAGATAGGGTGACAAGTTCAGTCACCAGGGAGGAGCTCAGAGTAGAGCCGCTGCTTCACCACCTCGAGTGGAGCCAGCTGAGGTGGTTCGGGCATGTGTTCAGGATGCCTCCTAGATGCCTCCCTGGGGTGGTGTTCCGGGCATGTCCTATTGGGAGGAGACCTCGAGGAAGACCTAGGACACGCTGGAGGGACTACGTCTCTCGGCTGGCCTGGGAACGACTCAGGCTCCCCCAGGAGGAGCAGGAGGAGGTGTCTGGGGAGAGGGAAGTATGGGCATCCCTGCTGAGACTGTTGCCTCCATGACCCGGATAAGCGGTAGATGATGGATGGATGGATGGAAAACCATTTTGAGCAAAGTTAACGTCTGGACTTGTTGATTTTCTTTATTTACTTGAATAGTTTGATCCCTGATTGATGGAGTTATGTGGGTTTTGTTCATCACCTGAGAAATTAAAAGGATTTATGTTATAACAGAGAAACAACTGTAATGCTTGTAACTTGAATAAGTCATAAATTCAGTTGTTTAATATTAAGGGGTAGTTACATTTATTTTACATTACATTGAGTTACATTTACATCTGGCCCTTTGAGGACATCCATTGTGGTGGTGTGGCCCTCGGTGAAAATGAGTTTGACACCCCTGGCATATAGGGTTTATGTTTTTTAATAAATATTTGTTTCTGTGACACCATTCACAAGAAGTCTGAATGTAGAATGTAATGTGAAAGCCTCAGGTTCCCTGTCTTTCCATGATGGATGGGGTAAAAAAAAGTTCACCTCAGCAAAAACTATGAGAACTATGTGTAATAGCAAATTTTTCTATTCATCATGTCAAGGACATTGATTCTGATGTAGTTTCGGGTATCTCCACATCAAAACAGTCTTTTTTAGATTGTTAATTAACATTACCTGACTTGGTTAGATCATTTCCACAGTTATTATGAAGTAATTCATCACATGTTTTTTCATCATGGCATAAGTACATTACATCACTCACATATTGGGTGGTTGCTTTTGTATTCAGGAACTAGGGATATAAAAATGTCTTAGATGCACTGAAGCTGGTTAAAATACTCCCTTTCCTGTTGTGTTTGATGTAATAGTATTTATGACATAAGTAGATGTGAATGCAGGAAAGGAATGTATGCATGTCTACATCTCTAATAGGATTTCACAAAGCTGCATGGAGTAGGCCTAAGGTTATGTGTATGTGGTTTTATGTCACTGTTGCATTGCGTGTCAGTTTGTTTTCATATCTAATCTTATTAGTGACTGAGCAAGTGGACATCAGTAGATGTTTGAAAACAAGGATATGGATCAACTAATTCAAAAATTTATTCTAATTTAATGTGCTTATATTTTAACATCACAGTATTCATACACCGTATACATACACAGTATACATTGAACCTTATTTTAACTTAAACCAAGTTCCAATGGAGATACTTTACTTTTAATTGAGACACTTTTTTTTCTTCTGAAATGTTAGTCGTGAGATTGTGTGTTAAGTAATGAATTTGGGGCGTTAAGATGGCGCAGTGGGTAGTGCTGTCACATCCCAGCAAGACGGTTCCAGGTTTGAGTCCTGTTCCATGTGGAGTTTGTATGCGTGGGTTCTCTCCGGGTTCTCTGGCTTCCTCCCACCTCCAAAGACTTCCACTTCAGCTGAATTGGTCGGTTCCAAATTGTCTGTTGGTGTATGCGTAAGGGGTTGCCTTTCGTGTGGCTCTGCAGTGCACTGGCATTGTCCCCAGAGTGTCTCCCACCTCTCACCCGCCAGCTAGGATAGGCTCCATAAACCCACGTGGCCCAAAAAAGTGGAAGACGCGGTTAAGAAGATAAATGAAGAATACATTTGCAAGTTTCTGGTTTGCATTGTTTTTAGATGACTTTCTCAGGAAAAACACACTTAACTGCTAAATTATAATACTTATATATGTTTTTTTTCCTGAAGGCTTTTATCATTCATTTATAAATAAATAATCCTTGATATTTAAAAAAAAAATTTTTTATACGCTGTTATAATCCCCGAAGGGAAATTTAGAACGCACACTCTAGTTTTTGTTAGTCAATCACACGCATGCATATTAGTGTGTACAGGCACCTGTAATTCACACAACCACACACAAGGGGGCCTGTAAGCATGCAGGGGACGTAGAATGGCGGGCAGCTCCTCTGTGGTGCGCCCAAATGAGCAGCTTGTGAGGGGGCACGGCGTCTTGCTCAAGGGTGCCTCGGAAGTGCTCTGAAGATGAGCTGACATCTCCCACTGTCAGCTCACCTCCGCGTGTTTTTATTCGGGCGGGAGCAGGAATCGAACCGCTGATCTCAGAACATTGGACGACCTGCTCTACCGCCCGCTTTACCACTGAGCCACTGCTGCCCCAAATATATTGTAAACATTGCCAAATTGGGATCATGAATTTATATTTTTATTCTGAGCTGTATTTAAAAAAATAGAATTTATTTGTTTGTTAGCTCATATTAACATCTGTTATTGAAAATGCAACCATAAATAAAGTTAAGGACAGAACTGGGAATTGTTATTTTCAGTTTAGCCTGGAGACAAGTTACTTCGACATACTGTATGTCGTTTTTCGACTTGTGCTGTGTCTACTCGAGCCAATTAACGATGGGTGAAATGAAGCAGCATATAAGTAAATATACATGTATGTGATTCTGGTACCTGATATAGATCAGGTGATGGCAGGTGGCATGGGAACACATTTAAAAATTTCAAATATGTTGGCCTGGTTTGCACTTTGGGGTTGACACTTGTCTACCTTTTGGCTTTGTGGAAGTTTTTATTGAATTTAACACACCAACTTCCTCCTTAACTGGGGTTCCTGTCACTCGGTCTGTCTCTTCTACTGTGCTTTGTCTCATTATAGAACATATACTGTATAAGCCATGTCAGCACATCCTTCACTCTCAAATTCATGCCGACCTACACTAAGATTGAATGAGAAAGTATTGGAAAGTGAAGCATTCCCGGTAAATTACCAGAGCCAGTCTGTATTTGCCATTCCAGAGACTTTGATGTCTGAAATTGTACCACTGAATGTGAGCGTTACCCTCAAGGCCATTAGATAGAGTTGGTAGTATTAGTGTGGCAGATAGTACATAAGATATTGTGGAATTATACTAACACTAATCAGAAGAATCATATCTACGGTGAGGGTACTTTAACTGGATAATGACAGCAATACTCTAAGGCAAAAATCTGATCTTCACTAGTCTACTATGTTAAACCCTTGAGACCAAGGATGGGACAATTTCAAATTTCCTATTCTCAGCACACCTACAGCTTATGGTCACATTAAATAACACCACATATACAAAACATCAACTGTCAACCTGCACTACTCTTTTCAGACAAAATCTTGGCTTCATAGAAAGCAAACAACAATTTTTACATTTCAAATTCTTTGACTGCAGAGGTGAAAAAGGCTTAAAAACCGTGTAGAACTTAGAAAAATGTTCTCATATGTAATATAGAACAGGAATTTATTGTTCTTTGAAAATGTGGAGAAGCAGCCATAGAAAATTGCTGAATGTGGTAATGTTATGCTTTTAGCATAAGTCAATTTTCTGCCTGCTACAGCCTTATTTGAAATGAAAGAACCTGGGCCGATAATGGCATTATCCAGAAACACAGTTTTTCATTGTATTCAGTCTTTAAACATTTAAAGGACTGATTTAAAGGACTGAATATGTCACCCATAAAATAATGGAAGACCTCAATTCCCCTTTTCTGCAAATGAGACTTTTCATCTGTATTTGGTATACTTGAGTCTCCCTTGTTGTCACATGATGGCCAGAATTCAACTAAGGCCAGTCACCATTTGATGAGTCGACAAACCTTAGAAAACCAGGAAGTGACAGCAGGACATGGGGAGCAGCAACTGTCTGTGTTTTGCGCAGGAAAGGGAATGTCTGTTTTCTGACATAGCGCAATATGAATGTTACTGCCTCCCACCATGGCATCTGGGTACATGTTAAATATGCAGTTCAATTTGTTGCTTTTTGACTTACCTTGAGTTGTAGCTTTTCAAGCCACTGCCATTAGAGACCAGTTTCCTAAACGTTACACATGAGACCCCAAGCTAGTCAAGCAAGTTTTGAGAAACCAACATACAGTATTGGGAACTGTAGACAACCAAAAATACAACTGGTTTGAAACAGTTAACATTGATTTTACAGGGACTCAGGTCTGGTTTGGGCATGTTGGCCATTTCCCATGAACACTGCAGATGAGACTGAATCATCAGCTGCTTGTAAACAAGACTTTAGTGTTTGGTTATCCAGTTTGACCTCAGTTAGGAAATCATTTATTTAAACTCATCAAATATCTGTCAAGCTGCAAGTCGATTTGGTCTCCTAAAAGGCAAACACTGCTTTTTGTCAGTGTTTTACCAGTTTACATTGACTACACAGAGTGAGTAAGTGACTGACTGATCAATAACTTTAAAACACAAAGCGCGTTATCTCCACACAATCTATGGTTATGTAAAACACATTTTACATGGATATAAATATGCTGCTTCCCTTTTACAGTTGTGATCTCGATGTTCCTTTGTGAGCTCAGTTGTTTATGCCACATGTGTTCTTGTTTGTTTTTGAAAATTAATGCAGCCCGACAGATAGGTAGTGGAATGCAGGTCCTTTGAGTGTTTGTTTCACTGTCTGATGTACTTTTTTCAGAAATGAGTTTAAAATGTTTTTTTTCTACGTCATGGTTGCCTTTTTTTTTTTTTTTTAATAGAGTTTTAGTCAACTGCAATTCCAAATTAACTAATCACAAAATCAGATCATTTCTTATATTTCTGGTCAGTTTACAAGACAAGTTGATTTCATATTTCTTTAACTACAAAGTCAGGCCCTCTTCTTTCTGTGCTTCTCTTTCAGAATATGACGGCCAGTTAGCCCCTGGTGCAGCATCACATTCAGGCATGGCATCGTCTTCCTTCTTGGAACCCAACCACAATCACTCTGCTGCAGGTGGTTGTGGGGTCAAGTCCCGTTCTGGGATACCTGCTGTTGGTACCAGTGGGTCTGCCGGAGGCCTTGAGAGACCCCAAGGTTCCATGGACAGGGTTCTGAAGATTTTCCATTATTTTGAGACAAACAGTGAACCATGCACCTGGGCGAGTAATATCAGGCACGGAGATGCAACAGATGTCAGGGTAGGTCACAAACATTTCTTAAATGCTTGTGCTCCATTTAAATTTTTTCCAGTTTTCTGATCTTTTCACTTGTTTTAACAGGGTGTCATCCAGAAGATAGCAGAGATCCACAAACTGCGCTGTGTGTCCTCACTGGGCCTCCGCCTGACCCATCTGCACTCTGATGCGCTCCATTGGTTACACCCTGATTTGGGTGTGTCTCACGTCAGGGAGAAATATGAGAAACAGCACCCCCAAGAGGAATGGAGGTAGAATACCAAACAAATAAATGCATTCCCACAATCACCACCTCTTTCCTGATTTTGCTTTATCCATAAGAGGAACTGTAGAGTAACGATTATGTCTGCATAGTCACTGCACTCAGATCAGTGTCCATCAGAGGGGGCAGATGACACTTCCATCAAATGATAAAGATTCTGCAGGTTGATACATTTTGGCTTCTCAATATTTTGCTGACAGCAATAGGCCAGTAACTTCTACTTGATTCATTAAGGACGCTTATCATCGTAACAAGCATTTCATCATTAAAAGTGCCCTATTGAACAATACAGTACAGTAGGCAGTTTGTAAATTACATGACTAACAAGCTCTGAACTTGCCAACCAACACTATTTCATTAAGCCTCCCTTAAAAGCTGGAGCTCCATAATCTATAAACTGTTTTGCTTGGTCAATGAACTATATACGAAAGACTTGAAGCATGTGTACTAGTAATCAGACTGCTCTGCTAGTAGTACAGTTATACCTCAGATTTATTTGGTTTCAAGTTAAGTTGTTCTCGATTATACGTTGGTTTTCAAGAAAAAAAAAAACATGAAAAAAAATGATGGTTACGTTATTTTACTCAACTTTACATCTGTCTGCCAAAAATATTGAAAAAGTAAAATCACTACAAAATTGTTTAAAGTACATAATATCAAAAAAGGATATGGATCCACAGGGTCATCGCTTTTCCAAAATTATGGGGGCTTGTCACAAAGCTTGTCATCCTTATAATTTAATCCTTGAAGAGAAGAAGGGAAAAAAACAACTTCAAATAACTCTAAGTTTATTAAGCCCATTCAGCAACAATAGCCAGAGTCAGCTGTTGATGTTGGCCATTATTTTGTGAACAGTGAAGTTACTTGTTGCTGGTACCTTTTCAGAGGGCTGCATAGTTTTAATTATGAGTGATGAACTATTTTGTCTGATGAAAGAGTGTTATTTAAAAGCAGCCTACATTCAAACTGTGACAATCTCCAACTCCATCTTTATATGATTTGATTTGATTTTCCTGCAGTTGATGTAATCCATTAAAAGTCAAGAAAACTGAATTTTTTAAAAAATGGATGAGATGTTCACATTGCTAATATGCAGCTAGCGCAGCTCTGACAGTTGTTTCAGCTCTTGTCAGAGTGTATAAGAGCTTCAAGCCCACAGGAGCCTTTGCTCCTATTGTTAGAACAGAAAAAGTAGAAGGAACCCAGGGGATGGACCAACTCCATCTTGCTCTTAACTCTCCTCCCTTGGCTGCTTTCTCTCACTCTGTCTTGTATGCACAGTCTCTCTATTTCACTCTCATTGTCTTCATTCGTTCCTTATCCCTCAGATCAGTTTTCTTTCTAATGCTGCTCTTTCTTTTCTCTCAAATAAACACTTTTATTTTCTTTGTTCTTGCTTTTATTTGTTCATTCATGGTAGAATGAGTGTTTTCTTCTTGAATTCCTTTGTTAACTAACACCCGACCTATTCTCTGCTGTAGTTTGTATTTCACTAATGAAGTCATTTATCACTACAAACAATGGTGGATTATTTAGGTCTGTTGCCAGAATGTAATAAAGGGTGTAGAAAATGCATTTACAGAGACTCCCTCTATTCCCAGTTCCAATATTTTATGTATTCAAATTATCATATATAAATTATGTTCATCCCCAGCTTAGAGATATATAATTGTGAGTTGTTAATACATATTTTTCTGATCCAGATTAAATCAGAGACAACTTGTAAAACGTTGAAATATTTAACTCCACAGTCCCAGAAGAAATACATTTGCTGCAGCTCTTCTGTGGACGGCTGCATGTTGTTGCGTATTCACGTTTATCATTGGGAACTAGAAACATTCTGGCAAAACAAAAATAAAGAGACACTACCAAACAAAAATGTGTTAAATTATTATTATGTTGACACAGACCCTTATTTAAACAAATTGTCACTCTCATCCTCAGGTATGAGTTGCGGATACGATACCTTCCTAAAGGTTACCTCAGCCATTTTTCTGAAGACAAACCTTCTCTCAACTACCTCTACCATCAGGTGAGACAGGAAGGTATCCCAGTCGTGAGAAATACTAGCTAGAAAAATGTTTTGTGTCTAAAAGTATTTCATAAATCAGGTATATCAAGTATGTTCTGTCATACTTGATGAAAGAGATGTGAATATGTAGAGGACGACAAAAATGTATGTTGCTTTTCTTTTAAAATGCACCATTGCTGTTACAAATATGTTATAATGTTCTGTGTTTTTTGTACAGGTCAAGAGTGACTACATGCAACATATAGCTGATCAGGTGGATCAAGATGTTGCTTTGAAATTGGGCTGTTTGGAAATTAGGTGAGAAGCAAAGTTTTCCGGAATGTCTCTGGATTACCATTTAATGCTGTGTTAACTTGCTGTTTCTGTGATTACAGGAGGTTCTTCAGAGAGATGCCAGGAAATGCCCTTGACAAGAAATCCAATTATGAACTTTTAGAGTAAGATCAATTTTGTTTACACATGAAATAGATTACTTTTTTTTAACTATTCAAATATAAATGTGTGGTGTGTTATTCTCAGGAAAGATGTTGGTTTGAGAAGGTTCTTCCCCAAAAGCCTATTGGACTCCCTCAAGGTAAACCCTGAACCACTGTTGATGCAGAAACAGTTAACTCCCGTTGAAGTTCAGATAACAGAAATGGCAGTGACAGAAATTCATTTGATTTTATTTAGTCTGCCAGATGAGCTGTTGACTGCTTGACTGATTGACCTGAATTAGGGGGAGATCAATTTAAAAACTGTCTGAATTTCAAATAATCTGATTGAATGAAATTATGTTAAACCTCCTGTTGTCACTCGCAGTATGTCTTGTCAGTGGTCTTTGTGTTTCTTGGCTCTGAACCAGACTTACTCAGAAAGAAATAACCGTTGTAAGTATTTTTCTCTCCACCTCTAATCCCTGTCAGGCAAAGACTCTTCGTAAACAGATTCAGCAAACTTTTAAGCTGTTTGCTAACCTCAACGATGAACAGAGCATCCACAAGTTCGTCGAGATCCTCTCTCCCATCTACCGCTTTGACAAAGAGTGCTTTAAATGTGCATTGGGGGTAAGACGACATGTGATTTATAAAGATACTATTTGATTTTTACATTTCCCATATGGAAATTGTTGTAGTATTCTCTAAAATAGTGGAAACAAATCAAATTGAAATTCTGTACTTTATATTTATATTGAAATATAATGTCTGAACTCTCTATCTGTCTAGTCTAGTTGGGTTATATCAGTAGAGTTAGCTATCGGACCAGAGGAAGGAATCAGCTACCTCACAGATAAGGGCTCAACGGTGAGTAATACATACGTACAACTTAAAAAACCTGTATTGCTTACATTGCGTTATTAACTTCACACTTAATGAGAACAAGCTACGCCTCAAAATAAGCTACCGTTTTCAACAAAAGGAATCAGAGCTTGTTCTTTATGATAAACTTTCTAAAATTTCTCAAAGACTTAGTTTTTTCAGAGCATAGGATAACAGACGGATTACTGTCAGCAGTGTTTTAAATGATTGTAGAAATGAATGACTAAATGGTGAAATGACTAATGATGTTAGTTATCGAAAAAGATAATTTATGCTGAACTGATTTGAACATGTGCTGTTGAGCTGTGTGTGAAATTTAATATTTGTGTCTACCTGTTTTTGATTCTGCAGCCAACACACTTAGCCAACTTCAACCAGGTTCAGTCCATCCAGTACTCTCCTTTGGAAGACAAGGACAGGAAAGGCATGCTGCAGCTAAATGTAGCAGGAGCTCCAGAGGTGAAAACGCAAACACACACACACATACACCCCTCCTGTACTATTTAACTCTCTATTTCAGGCTGGATCTTAGTGATAAATTAATTAGTGTTCAAACAATATGTACAGTAACTGATGAATCACTGTTACATGTGGGTTTGACTAATTGTAAGATTTCAATTCATTATTCATCCAAACAACCATTTCAAATTATGTGATGAACAAATGACTTTGTTTTGCTGTTGAAGTACTAAGTAAGAAATACAAATTTTAACACATCCAAAAATGAATGAATGAGGCTGAATGAACTAGCTTCTGCTTGCTTAATGTCTTGTTTCAAGTTGTAATAGCACATGGTCTTCAGAAAAAAACAGGAAATTCTGTCTGGAAATAGGAAAAATGGTCATGGAGGAATGAAAGTGGGTGTCACCACTGCACTGCATGGATTGTTGACAGCAGTCCTTACCAGAAGAGAGACATATGTATGTTAGAGTAGGTGTGTGTGTGTCTGTATATGTGTGTGTGTGTGGTTGAATGTATGTGTGGTGGTACAAAATGTTATCCCCAATAAAGCTCTCATTGTGTCATTTTGAAGCAGCTCTCTGTCTCACTCTTGCTTGTGTGTGTGTGTGTGTGTGTCTGTGTGCGCATGCATGCCCATACGTGCATGCGTTTAGCCCCTCACAGTCACCACGACGTCGTTGACAACAGCAGAAAACATGGCTGACTTGATTGACGGGTACTGTCGGCTTGTCTCCTCTACAACCCACTCTTTCATTGTCAGAGTCCACAAAGGTATGAATTCACAAAACGATTCTTATCCATTGTCTGCATATGACTGTCAGCCATCTTTCTTACACTGTAATAATGTCATTGTGCCTGATGAGGCTTTATACATTGTCACTCTGAATCACCAGTATGTGTTTTCTTAGTCTATCCTAGAAATAACTTTCTACAAAGAAGTGGTTACAGTCACACAGCCTTTATATAAGTGCATCTTTTTCTCTCTGTAGAGGGGGACAGGGCTCTACCTTCCATCCCAAAGTAAGTCTAGATGCTCTTTTTTTATCTCATATTAGTTGTTTTTACAGTAGAAACTAGGTGCCACTTTCCTCGGATATGCTAAAGAAGTATAGTGAAGCATTTAAAGAATGCAAACAGTTTGTAGTCTTAAGCAAATTAAATACTCAATTTCAAAATTATGATTTATGTTTTCTCTATAGAATTTGTTTTGAAGCTGATGTCTTACAACTGCTTAAATCTTGTTTAATTTTAAATGACCTAAATCTAGAAATGTCTTGATTTTTTAGTACTATAAATTAACTCATTAAATTGCCCATATGAATATAATAGCTTAGTAATAAAGTAATAAAACATATATAGATGTAAACTTATGTGTATTTAAAAGATTGTCTTGTTCAGATGTAAAAGAATTCCTCCACTCCACTGGTTACCTTCCTCTCTCCATGACTGACTCACTCAGAATTCACTGGTTTATTTTACGTTGTCGTCTTTTTGTCCAGGGTGTCAAATCATGAGAGGCGGATGGAAAAACGAATGGATGGAGTGCGAAGCAGAGCAGTTTGTGTCTCCGGTACATCCCTGTGTTTTTTCCTCCTTTCCTGTTGGTGTGTTTCCGTTCTGCTAACATGCCTCTCTGTCTGCTGCTCTAAATGTCATGAATGACAGTGGCTGCTAAGAGCTTCTAAATGGTTCACAGAAATGTGTGCTAACCCGTCACCCCATAAAGTCTCATCTGTTTGTACTGAAGAGCCCTTGTCTTGCCAGATGTCCGCATGGAGAGCTTCCTGTCACTCTGCCAGAACTATCCTCTGACAAATTCACTTACTAAAAGAAATTAAAAGAATGACTTGTGTATAATTCCTATGCCCTTATTTATTTATATAACAGTACAACTAATTGTTCCTTCTCTTTCTTTCCCACTCTGTGTGCTTCATGTTGTGTGTGGCTGCAGCAGGTCACACTAGTGGCGATGGTAAACAACATTCCTTTAATTAACCATTTTAAATTAGTGATCCACTACAAATCCTGCACTGTTTATTTTTAATGATAATTTGTACATGAAAAGTTTTGTTCTCTTTCTCTCTCTCTCCCCCTGTCTCTCTTTCTCTCTTGCTCTATCAGCTTTATCCATGACTCAGTCTGTTTTTCTGTGGAAAGAACAAACCTTTCCATCCTTCCCTTTCCATCCCTGCTTTTTCCTCTCCTCTGTCTGTCTCCTCTTCCTACCCATTGTACTCGTTCTGCCTTGTACTCCTAGTGTGCAGCTTTTATATAGTACTTGAAATTCTAACTTGCTTTGCATGTGTTTGGAATCGGATATGGTGACGGTCTTTTGGAAAGGTACCTCTGTCTAATGATGGTGTGTTTTTCTGTTGACATTTTCACTCGTTTTATCTGTTAATATATTTTCATGTTCTTGAATTGCATACATTTATTGTTAAATTGTCTTATTGCTTGTGTTTTCTCAGAATGTGTATATAGTCTTGATTATAACCCCTTGAGATCAAAGGCTGGGCTTGGGTTTATCACTGAACGAGACGAGAATGGTCATGAACTCTTTTTTTTTTTTTTCCATCCCATTTTTCTCTGGCTCTGCAGAAACAGATGACTATGCTGAGATCATAGATGAGGAGGACACTTATACCATGCCTTCAAGTAAGTAGTTATTGTTAAGATATTATTTCTTTTCTCCCTTTTGTCATAAATTGTATATTTGTACGCTTAGAAGCCTGAATGAGACTGTGTTCCATGTTTTTATGGAAGTTAGCATATGGTGTGAAGTGAGAGGCAGAGTTGACAGCGCTCATAATGATTTATCAGTCCAGATTAAAATCATTACAGCTTTGAATTAATCTCTTTTAGGTTTCATTGGTTGGAGGGTTGGCAAAATAATGACAAACGCTGAATTAGTCAGTATTGTATATATTACACCCACCAGCCACTGTGAGGTACACCTTGCTAGTAAAAGGTTGGATCCCTTTTGCCTTCAGTACCACCTTAATTTTTCATGGCATTCTTTCAACCAGGTGTTGGAAACGATTTTGGTCCGTATTGACATGGTAGCATCACACTGTTGCTACAGATTTGTCAGCTGCATTTCTATTATGTGTATGTCCCAGTCTAGCACATCCCAAAGGTGCTCTATTGGGACTGACATCTGGTGACTGTGGAGGCCACTGCAGTACAGTGAATCTTTTCACTGTACTCCAGTGAGTACAGTGGTCTTCTGCTGCTGTAGCCCATCTTCTTCAAGATTTGATGCGGTTCGCATTCAGATATGATAATCTTCATTCCTTGGTTCTAACAAGTGGTTATTTGAGATACTTTTGTCTTTTTACTGTCTGGACCCGGTCTGCCCATCCTCCTCTGACCTCTCACAACAACAAGACATTTTTGTCCAAACAGCTGTCGCTCACATAATATTTTCTGTAATTATCTGTAAACCATAGAGATGGTTATGTGTGAAAATCACAGTACACTTTGTCCTTACGGTGTGTTTTCTTTTACGATCAAATTTAAATGTCATTAGACCAAAAATTTTTTACATGTACCAGAACAGATTATGTAGCATGAGGACATCTTTGGTTGTCATTGATATTTGGTACTTCTAGCTCCAAAGTTAACGTTATCTCTACAGTATAAAGATCACAGTAAACCACATCTGTACTTACAGCTAGTTATTTTTGTCTCCTATCACTAACCCGTTTTCCAAGAATACTATGGACTAGATCAAGGTAATGATTGGAACTTGTCATGAGTCTGGTTGGTTGTATTGTGATGGCTCTTTGATTTAGTTGCTGTGGTCCTTACTTTGTGTTTGCTTGCAAGTATAAAATAAAATCCTGGATTTATTTTATATTTGTAACCCATTGATTTATTCCCCCTCTGTTGACCTGTGATGTGCTGTCAGTTTTAGGCTAATGATAGCTTCAAAACTCAGTCCAGGTTGTCATACAATATCCTTACTGTGTATTTTAAATGTGTGAAAAATGTTCCAGGCTTACAGTAGTCTGATCACTGACAAAACCTCAAGAAGATATTAGGTATATTATTTAACTAGGCATGATGAATCAGCCTGTACCGAATTCTTACTCTGGCCTGTGGAGGAAGTGCAGAGAAGCTTTTAAATACAGCAACACTGAAAACACAGAGCACTATAGTAATTATGGTCAGTTTTACATGATCTGGTACCATTCCCACTGAGGGTATTTCATTGCACTGAATAGTTCTGTCTAAACTTAGCATGTGTGCATTTATAATGGGCACAGTTTACGTGAGAGGTCAGTGTATTTGTCCAGTCCCGTAAACCCATACAGATATTTTAAAAAAGCACATCCATCTACATGTCAGTCACCTGGGTAGATTCAGGTTAACAGTGACATTCCTGCCAAGTAAAGTGAACTACCAGCCACTCAACAGCCAGCTTTTCATAGATGAAAAGGGAATGAGCACAATCCAAATCCCTGTTTGATAGTGCTCTGTGAGTTAGTTTTGTCACGACAATGCAAATGTAAAACTGGTCCTTAATCAGAATGAGCTCACCTGCCTTCATCCACATGGCATTGATTTAAAATGATCATCTATTAGATACTGGCTGTGGTTTGTCTGCATTACATAGCATGTCTGGCTGTGGTTCACTGATGCTGTCGCTGCATGTTTTTGGTAATGCGCTATACCAACTGCAATAATAGCCAAGCTTGTCAGAGTAGAAAAACACTTGAATTGGTTTTATGTTGAAATTCAAGGATATTTAGTACTTTGTAAGACTGTATGAGATAACTAGCAAGAATCACATAATGTGCAAAAAATGAAAGAAAACATTTGGAATTGTGTGTTCAGCTCTGAAATGTTCCCATTACCACATCTCCTGTAACCACTAACCGACATGTTTATTATTTTATTCTCTTTATGATTTGTTTTAAAAGTCGGGAATCTACAGAATCAGTTTTTCCTTCCCTCTAAAAGACAGATTTGCCCAAAGCCTGCATACTGCTTTGCACTCTGACAAGCTTTGCAAGTGCATTATGTGAAAAAGGGATCTTTAAAGGGCCACTTACGGGTGTTTTATAATATAAAGGTTGCCTCTGCTTTCACCTGATTTTCTTTGTATCTATCTGTGCTTTAATGTATGTTTCAGCACGAGACTATGAGATTCAGCGGGATTGTATTGAGTTGGGGCGCTGTATAGGTGAGGGCCAGTTTGGAGACGTCCACCAAGGAGTCTACATCAGCCCGGTATGTTGGTTCATCTGCACACAGGTTGGGGTATCTCCAACTGACTTTTACCCGCTCCATATCAGAATGCACACATTGATACAGCTCACTCTGACCTATGACCTGTAAGGAGTAGACAAATGCAAATGTTGGGACAAAGCCATAGCATGTTCATTAGATGTGGATGATTTGCTGAATACGTTGGAGGTACACTTGTGTGCTTGGTCTGTTTTCTGCAGGAGAACCCAGCCTTGCCTGTGGCAGTGAAGACATGTAAGAACTCAACTTCAGACAGTGTCCGGGAAAAGTTTCTCCAAGAAGCATGTAAGTCATGTGTTTGTGTGTTTCCAGTATTACCAGCTAACATATTTCATACTCAGAGAGAACCCACGCAGACACAGGGAGAACATACAAACTTTGCACAGAAAAGACTTGAACCCGGAACCTTCTTGCTGTGAGGTGACAGAGCTGTTCACTGTGCTACCCTGACGCAGAGTTGTCATGTTTTCCCTCTGTCTGCTTGGGTTCTCTCTGGGTTCTCTGGTTTTCTCCCACCTCCAAAACATGCACTTCAGATGAATTGGTCGCATCCAAATTGCACGTAGGTGTGAGTGTGTGTGAGTTGTTGTTTGTCTTTCGTGTGGTTCTATGATGCACTGGGGGCACGTCCAGAATGTTCCACCGCCTCTCACCCGTAAATCCACTGAGATAGGCTCCAGCAAAAGCTGAAGAAGCGGCTTGAAAAAAGAAATGAATTAATGAATGAATCAATATTTTACACTCAAGAAGTTGAACATTGTTTTATCAGCAAAGAAAAATGGTGATCCCTTGTCCCTGTCTTCTCTTCCCGCAGTGACCATGCGTCAGTTTGACCACCCTCACATAGTGAAGCTAATGGGAGTCATTACAGAAAATCCTGTCTGGATCATCATGGAGCTCTGCACACTCGGAGAGGTGGGAGACGAACTCGTTTTGGGATAACAGTATTGTTGCTATGGATACATGGATGTGTACATGTTTTTAAAAATCTTATTTAAAATTTTTGAAAACGAATCTGAGACTTCCCAAATTTACTGAAGATAGAGTTCATATTTATCGTGTGAATTTTTAATTTTATATGAATAGAGTTCAGTGTACCTTTATGGTTCACACATTGTTTTGTCATAAAGCAGGGTAATGTCCCTGCTGATTTCTCCTCACATAGTTTCAGTCTGTTGTTGAATGATATCTTGTAAAACATTAAACTAGCAGTAGTTATTGTCATGGTTAATATGTGTGAAGTTGTCACTCTGTTTTTCTTTTTATTGTTGTTTCCTCTGCTGATCTTCTCTTATACTTCCTTTTTTTTTCTGTCCTCTCCTATCCCACATTTATTAATATCACGTCTATCACATGACATGTTTTGTAAGGTCCTTGTGCCTCATACTAATTTGTTGTTTCTGGTGTTGTTCTGCATAGTTACGGTCATTTCTCCAGGTGAGGAAGTACAGTCTGGACTTGGCCAGCCTCATCTTATACTCATACCAGCTCAGCATGGCACTGGCATATCTGGAGAGCAAGCGTTTTGTACACAGGTATGAACAATTGTCTCCCTAAATATCAGTATTAACACATTATTATGAAAACTATTTGCTAGTGTTTCGGTGAAATTTAATGTACTGCTGAAATATGAAATGTACTGCTGAAAGATATATTTGATATAGAACAAAATTTTTTTTACCAACTTGAGGGATGCTAACATATTACTAGGCTATTTTTATGAAGCTGTATTAAAGATGTAAATCCCTGTTACCTCAGTTAGCAAGTTTGAAGGCGTTAGTAAGATTAGTGTAAAATTAGATTACATTAGATCAGTTTCAATGGGCCAATCTCTGAACCAAGGTTCAGGCTTGGTTTCACATTACTAAATTATAAGAATGTTTAAGCAACTGACACTAAAGCACTAAGCATTAAATGAAAAAGCTGCCACAATTTTTTAAGTATTATTATGTTTTGCTGATATTTACATTGCTGGTGCCATTGTTTTTTTTCCCCTCTCTTATCCTGTCTCATTATGGCACAAAAATTAAAACGTGCAGTTTTATGATTCCTCTCCCTGAAAATGCTGAACATCTGGACTAAATGCAATAAGTGAAAAAGCACGCTAGGACTTCCTGTGTTCTCCCTTTAGGGACATTGCGGCACGGAATGTGTTGGTGTCTACAGTGGATTGTGTGAAGCTTGGAGACTTTGGTTTATCACGATACATGGAAGACAGCTCTTATTACAAAGGTGAATATCGACCTCAGTAAATGTATGGTTCCATAAATGCCCACTTTGCTCTCTCGTTTGAACTTTCTTTAATCTGTGGTAACACATCAGTATATTAATACTGTGAATGTAACACAGTGGGTCCCTTTTTTCAGCATCTAAAGGTAAACTTCCCATAAAATGGATGGCTCCAGAATCCATCAACTTCAGACGATTTACGACAGCCAGTGATGTCTGGATGTTTGGTAAGTTTAAGGCTGTTACTTTATTTCTTCATTTCAGGTCTGCGTTTCCCCTGTGCAGTGTTTAAAAGCCTGTATGTGTCTGTCTGGTAGTGACCGAGTTTCTCTCTCTTTACATAGGCGTCTGTATGTGGGAGATCCTGATGTTTGGCATCAAACCATTCCAAGGTGTGAAAAACAACGATGTCATTGGCAGGATTGAGAACGGCGAGCGACTCGCTATGCCCCCCCAGTGTCCTCCTACTCTCTACAGCTTAATGACAAAGTGTTGGTCATATGATCCAAGCAAGAGGCCACGCTTCACTGAACTCAAAACACAACTAAGGTGTGTGCTTAATGGAAATTGTGTTTGTGTTTTTTACAATGCTTTGTCTATTTGAGGTTTTGTTTGTTGTCAAGGACACTTTGACTTTTAGGGGGAGCTTTGCCTGGAGAGTTGAGAAGTGATCCTTTTCTGTGACGCTTTACTTTAAATAAGAGGTTGTTTAGATTTAAGATCTCTGTATCATTGCTCCAGTCTGTGTCCTGCTGACCAAGGCTTGTTTTGTTGGTTATTTTAATACTTTGGTCATAATTATTTACATGAAATAGGATTATAAAAATGGTGAGCGCATGGTGGTGCAGTGGGTAGCGCTGTCACTGCACAGCAAGGCGGCTCCGAGTTCGAGTTCCGCTCTGTGCAGAGTCTCCCCGTGTCTGTGTTGGTTCTCTCCGGGTTCTCTGGCTTCCTCCCACATCCTAAAACATGCGCTTCAGGTTAATTGGCCAATCCCAAATTGACTGTAGGTGTGACTGTCTGCGTGTGTGTTGGTCTGCATCTCTGTGTGGCTCCGCGGTACACTGGCTCAGCATCTGGAGTGTCTCATGCCCTCAGCCAGCTGGGATAGGCTCCAGCTTCCCATGACCCACAACAGCAGATGAAGCAGTTCAGAAAATGGATGTATTATATGTATGTATGGATTATAAAAATGATAAGGCCAGTGGCCCATTTATTTCAAGATGATTTTATTTGTATTTAAATATCAATGTCACCAACAGCCTTCCAGAGAATTGCATGCCACACATTCTTTCTGGATCTCTGGATTCAAATTACAAAGATGTTAAATAGAAGTTTCAGAGCTCTGAATTTCATCATAACTAATGATATTCTCCTTACATCATCCTAACAGCAGGTGTCGCTGTTTACCCCGCTGGTCATAGTAGATTAATCAATGCAAATATACAGTACTGTATATATTTGAACTTTGCCTGCATGTGTAACGTCATACTAGAATGAATATTAAATATTGATAAACCAGGCAAAATAATTGATTTCTGTACAGAGAAATTTCTTGGGTAAGCAGAAAGATTTTTAATCTAGATTAAAGTATTGGTTACATACCATTAAGATACGTTGTAATTGTCATTTTATGTATGACAATTATGTTATATGACAATTGTTTGGATTTTACAGTGTTGACAGAAGGAGACTTTTTTGCTATCCTCATTTATCCCTGTTAAATTTGCCAAGTTATTTTGATGTATGTCTCAGGGATATTGTCGTGGGTATGTCAATTTGTCTGTAATAATTTTTTGTCTCCTACATGTTTTGCAGACTATATGATATTACATACTACATTTACAAAACTTTGTACAGTACATGTATTACTGTGATACGTATTTGTGCCTTTTAACATTCAGAACTTCTAAAGACATGACCGCAAAACTCCCAATCAACACCCAAAAAAACACCTTTCCCATTGTAATCTGATGCATGAAATTCTTTTATTTTCTCCATTTATATTATGGAGCCATGATATTACCAGGAAGTTAGGGTTGGGGTTACTTGATGGACCATGCTCCATATCTTGTTTGGATAGGTTGCATTATTTTTGATATTGTAACAAGGATGTCATGATGATGACTGCAGTAGATTGAAAGAGAGGTCTCAACTTCCCTCTTGATTAAATGTAACATTAGACTTTGTAACCAACCATAGAGAGACAGAGACAGAGAGAGATCTTATATCTTATATAAGTCATCACTGATTTTCAACAGAAACAATGTTGTAACCCTGACTCATGCAGTTTCACATTAATGTCTGGCCATCACCATCTTAGTACATGTTATCTTGGCTGCAAGCACAGGTGTTAATAGTTGCAGTCTTCAAATTGGCACCTCAAACAAAATAGAATTGTTCAGTTTAGATTCTGAAAACATCTCGGTTATAACAGATTGCCAGCATTAATAATATCTTCTGTTTTCTGGGCTTGGATTTCTGTTAGAACATTGATCTATTATTATTGTTATTATTATTATTATTATTATTAACAACAATAATAAAAATAATAATAATCATAATAGTATCCCAAAAACTAATATTGTTCTTGGGATAGTTGTAGTTGTTTAAAAGACCCAAATATTGAGTTACACTACATATACTTGTTCATCTTGATTCTTGTTGATGTAAAGTAGGATGCGCTGGTGAGTAGAAGAAGTGAGCCAGACATGATTCAAGGATTCAGAATCATTCAGACATGAACAAACCTGTAGTTTTTGGAAATGAAGTCTCTGTCTTACGTCTCATGCTTAAACGGAACACAAACATAATTAGTAGTGGTGCTTAGGAAAAATGTGAACTATAACAGGTTTTGATATCGCAGAGGACAAACTGTTGAACATGATCTTGAGCAGTGGCCTCACAAGAGATAATTAGAGTTTTCATCGGCTGCTGATCAACATGCAGATCTAGAAAATGGTATGCATCCATCCAAAGAGAGCCCAGCAGCCTCTCTTAGTGCACCGTCAAAGAACAGATGTTAGCTGCCTTGAATTTAAAATGTTGCGCCCCATCAAAAGTTATCAAAGATAACAATTGATGTTCGCAAACACTGGAATACATGCAATGTTGACATGTAGTCAAGGCTAACCTCTGCATCTGAGTGAATGCAGTTAAATCACTAGATAAAAATTCCATTCTTAGTCGTTGTCAAAATAGTATTTTTTTAGAATCTAATATAATTTTAAGTTAATGACGTTGCTTTCTATCACTGAATTACGTAACTTTTTCCATTGCACAGAACTGGCGGGAGTTCTTGAGAAGGGAGGGTGCAGCTTGCTTTTTCCTGTCTCTGCTTGCTTTTCCAGTAAACCCTTGATTGAACAAAGAGCAGATTGATGACTGCACTCGATAAAAAGTGATAATTTCATGCAGAACGTGCTTCACTGTTTGGGACGTGAGGTCAAAAATCATGCCTGAGAGTATCGCTTCTCACCAAAGGTGCAAGTGAAGAGGAAAAAGACAACATTTTAAATTAAATGGGAAAAATTAAATGTAATGTATGAAATATGTGCATTTTTAATGCGCAACATCAAACAAAGTAGAACTGAACAACAGAGCTTTCAGCACTGCAGCGAGACTCATTATTTCTTCCACAATGCATTTTCTCTCTGCCATTTTTCTCCTCGCAAACATAGAAACAGGAAAATAAGAGTACACATTTAACTCCTGTGGTTTTATGAGTTTGTCTAAACCCAGCATGAGTCACACTTTAAATTCCACCATGATTACAATTCTGTTTTCTTTTCTCTCATTTATGTCTACTCTTCAGTCTTTATTCTACCTTTTCAATCTGAACTTTTTTTTTGACATTCACTTTTTTATCAGTCATCTTGGTGCTCTCTCAAACACTCTGGCTATAAATAAGTTCTGGTTACTGTGTCTTGGTTTGTTCATCAGTGTGACATGAGTACAATGTGTTTGTGGTTGTATATTTTAATGAGCTGGAAACCTGCTGTAGAACAGAGTGTGTGAACTGCCCTCTACAAAATGTACATTGGCATGAACAATTGGTGAGGAACCCTTACTGTGCCCCATCATACCAGTGTCTTGGAAAACAAGTCAATATTGACCATGTTAGCTGTGGTCCTTGGCTATTAAAAGGGGAAAGTTATGACATATAAGGTTATACAGTTTGGTTTGCTTTGGACGGCTTTTATATCATAATATCAATTATAGGGCAGTCCTGCCAAGTATGCAGTTCTCAGCTACTACTTAAGTGTGTGTGTGTGTGTGTGTGTGTGTGTGTGTGTGTGTGTGTGTGTGTGTGTGTAAACTCACACACACACAATCGGCAACTGCCAGCAGCTACAGCTATGTAAAGAACACAGAGTGAGAGAAAATAGACAGAATGAAAGACATAAGAAAATGCAAGCAGAACTGCAGATTTGGGTTCCCCGGTTAGAGCTCCCTGCGTCGAACTCTCAGATCATCCATCTGTGTAGGACTGTAGCTTGTAGTCTGTTGGGGTTTTGTTCAGCTGCACAATATTTTTGTGGAGTATCACAGGGATCTGGGATCCTTTGTGTTTATTAATGTTGGCGTCCAGTATCGTAATGGTAACATCGATTTTTCAGTTGTTATGCTAGTCTCTAAGAACGGCTTGACTGGATATACTCTAGCACAGCTGGACTGGCCTGTCCTTAAGGTAACGTTGTTGTGTCATCATGGTTTTGCCTGTCAGGATGTTAATTTTCCTTATATTCAGCATCCCTTTTGCTTAGGTCTTTGTATAGTAAAGGTGTTCAGGAACCAGGTTTTGATTGTCTTAATCATTAAAGTAAGTTATTTTCTTTGCATCTCTTGCTCAAAGGAGAACATAACACTTTAAGCAACTCTGTCTCCAACAATAGTCAAAACAAATCACCATGTTATTTGTTAGAAGCCGTTATAATTTTTTCTTCTGTTAATTGTGCCTGCAAAGTCGTAGCACTTTCAAGCGTTTTCAATCTAAGTGAAGCTTCCATATGCATCTTTCAACAGGGAAATGCTTTCTGTTGTGTTGTGTTCTGAAGTTCAGCAGCAGCTATATTTGGGTTTTGGGAGATCTTGCTGTCTTCCAAACAACATGGCATTTCCTTGCTGCTGCGATAATAAAAGAAAGAGGGAACTCTACATCTTTTAAAGAGACCTCTGCATTGGCGCACGTTATGTCGCATGAAAGAAGAAATAAGTTAATTTCAGTAGGTTAGCATGTTTTGCTGCTCTTGTATTTATTATAAACCACCCTATTGAATTTATTTATTCAGGCTACATGTTAATAGTTCAGTAAAAAACACTACTGTATTATGAGTCATTTAACTCCTTGAAAATGCTCATGTTTTGTTTTTTAATTTAATCGTCATTCGAATCATTATCATTTCACTCTACAAGTGTACAGTTCCCTGTGAGTTATATATTTCTGATTCTAAATTTTGAAGACACAGCACATTTCTTTCAGTTACTGCTCTGCAGAATATAGTGACATTTTGTTTGTCCTTTTTTACGGGCTGTAAAGGTGTGCATCTGACAAATGGTTTCTGAATTTGGTTAATTTAAATTTTTTAAGGTGCATTTGAACTGAGGTGATTTTAATGTCATTTTATTATTATACACCTGTGATAGAGGTTATTATCTACTCATCAGCACATACATAATTTTCCAGAATTGAGCTAGTGTGTCCTCAGAGACAAATTGTCTATCTGATATGTCTTTAGATAAGACCCTGCTTGTTTGAGTCATGACAGGGTCCTTGTATGCTTGATGGAAAACCGTTTCTCCTTGGATCTGGTTTATGTCTCACCGAAAGCCCAACACCCACACTTTAAATCAGTAGCGGCTGTACAGGTGAGAAACATGTGGGCTGTAAGCAGGGTATGACTATACAGTCTATGGTTGTGCAGTCAGCTTTAGTCCAGTGTTGCTCAACTCACGGCAGACACAAGTTAACAGTTAATGTTCAATGACTGTACACAAGTGTCTTCCCTATGAGGTCAACATTACAATGACAATAAATGTCTGAAGCATCATTTTAAATCATTTAGAGAGGCAAAATGGCAAACTTATTGCAAAACTGAAAGCATACTAAATGAAGCTTTACAGCTTGCACCCACCACAATGAAATATTTATGACCGTAATTAGGTGTTTCTGGTCGTCCGTATAATTTATATGGAAATAAAGTACCACATACCAACTATAACTTCCAGTGGTCTTTGTACAAAACAATTCTAGCATAAGTGCTGCTGATTATTAACTGTTACCTAACACATGTCATTGATTAAATAATTGTTATATCAGATATTAATTATGAAATGTATAGAAAGTTGCATTCAGGGGCATGATTAATAATAGTGTACTATATGTTAAAGCCAAGTGTGTGTTGTAATGATGGACGAGAAGGACAGGACCTAACAGAAGACTGACTTTGACAGGTGCAAGGACACAAACACTTAGCAGGAGACAACAGAACAGGAGGGTAATGATGTTACTACAAATAGCCCTTACCCCTGTCAGATGGTAGTAAGCGTGTGTGGCAGTGTGGGGTGTGTGTCTATCGGGTTATTCAACCACTCCGTTTTCAGTCTGAGTTTGCTTCAGCAGCAGTTTCCCAGAGAGCAGGTCAGTAAGGATCATTTTAGGGACACAGTCCAGTGTGGATGTGGAATGTTTTTTTTTGTCTTTAATTGATTTTTTAATCAATAGTATCCTAAGAAATTCTGCCTTGTTTTTGCTGATGCAAAATGTATTCATGTGTATTAGAGAAAATATAAATAGAGCTCCGACTCTCACAACAAAGTCATTGTCCTCATAAAGAGTGATCTCTAGTTATCTAACGTGTTTGGTTGTGGTTGTTTTAGTAAAGGTGAAAGTAGCTGTTAAGGACAAATACTTTTTCACAGTGGTGATTTAGTTATTGACTGGCTCTTTTGCCTTACAAAAAAATTATGCTTTCAAACTTTAAATTAATGTTTACTCAGGTTGTCAGTTTTTATGTTGAACTTTGAAAATCAACGCAGTTTATTATGCTACACATAAAAATAGTGGAAATGAGGAAAGGGCTGATACTTTCTCATTATTGTCGTCTGATTTTTGAACACATTTTTGAAGAGCAAACTGTATGACTGTTTAAACCTGCACTCACGTCAGCATCCTCCTGATCAGTTTGATAGGCCTAACAACACATCAGTAGATGCTACATTACAAAACTGTATGATCACTTGGTTGATGAAATTTTTTAATGTTTTTAATTATGGGCATTCATTTTTCGTTGAAGTGCTCACAGATGACATTGAAACATAACATAGTGTGATTACGTTTATACATATTTATCGCCTATCTGTCATTTACCTGCGCTCAATATAATAACTTTAGGCACCAGGACTTTTTTATTTGGCATCATCTTGTTTTATTCCTTGTTTCCAGC